>NW_026947490.1:13000000-13182500 GCF_034190915.1 Cavia porcellus
TTAATTCTTTGTAGTATTTCCCATGTGATTGAGGTTTTATCCAGGATATCTTTGCCTATACATATGTCCTGAAAAATTCTACTTATCTCTTTCAATATATTTACTTTTTCTGTTTTAATATTTAGATTTTTTTGGTACTGGGGATCAAACTCATACCTTTGTGCATGTCAGGCAGGCACTTACGCCACTGAGCTAAACCCCTGACCAGTATTTAGATCTTTGATAAATTTCAGTTGTAGTTCAGTGCATGATGAGAGACATTGGGTCTAGTTTTACTCTTCAGAATGTGTAAAGCCAGTTTTTCCAGTGCCATTTATTTAACAGACTATCTTTCTACCAGTGAAAGTGCTTGGCCCTTTTGTGAACCATAAGATGGTAACTGTGTTTAGTGTTGTTTCTGCATGTTCTAATCTGTTCCATTGATCCTCATGTCTGTTTTGTTTTTTTTTTTTTTTTTTTTTGCCAGTACCATGCTGTTTTTTTTTTAAGCACAGCAGCTTTGTAGCATAACTTCAAATCAGGGATTGTGGTGGTCCTTGTCTTGCCTTTATTGACTAAGATTTTTCTTGCTATTTTAGGTCTCTTCTGGTTCCAAATGAATTTTGGGAATATTTTGTTTAGTCTTATGAAGCATGCTTTTGGCATTTTGATTAGAATTGCATTAAATCTATATGATAATTTTGAAAGTATAGCCATTATCACTGTTAGTTCTTGCTACTCAAGAGCAAGGGGATATCTTTCCATTTTCTGATAATTTCTTTGATCTTCTTTTTCAGAGTACTATAATTTTCAATGTATAGATCTTTTATTTTCTTTGTTAGATTTACTTCTAAGTGGGTTTTTTGATGCTATTGTAAAGGTGCTATTTCTCTAGTTTCTCTCAGTGCATTTGTCATTAGGGCAGAGGAATGCTATTGATTTTTAAGTGTTTTTAAGAAATTTTTAGGTGTTAAGTGGTTTTTAAGTGACTTTGTATGCAAGTACACTATAGAATTCAGTTATTAAATCTAAGTCTTCTGGTGGAGGTTTTTGGGTTTTCTACAAAGAGTATTATACCATCTGCAAATAACGATAACTTAATTCTTCCTTCCTTTTTTTTTTTTTTTTTTGTTTCTCTTGTCTAACTTCTCTGACTAATGTTTCCAGAACTATATTAAAAAGAAGTGGTAATGATGGACATCCTTGTCTTGTTCCTGATTTTAGAGTGAAAGCTTTAAATTTTTGTCACAGATGGCTTTATCAGAGTGACACAAAGACTTTCCATTACAAATTTCTATGGGTTTTTAAAAATCATAACTTGTTGGACTTTGTCAAATACTTTTTCTGCATCTATTGAGATGATCATATGCTTTTTCTCCTTGGATATGTTAATATGGTATATTATATTTACTGATTTGCATATGTTGAACCATCCCTGTATTTTGGCCTGAATACTATGTGATCATGGTGAATAATCATCTCAATGGTTTGCTGAATTCTATTTGTCAATATCTTACCAAGTATTTTTCTTTCTATGTTTATTGGGAGATTGGCCTATAGTTCTCTGTTTGGTTATATCCTTTGGGTTTGGTATTAGAGTAACATGTGTTTCCAGGAATGAATTTTGTATTATTGTTTCCTGTTCAATTTCATTAAGGAGTTTCATCAATAGTGACATTACATCTTCTTTAAATTTCTTGTAGAATTCAGCAGTGAGTTCATCAGGACATGAGGGGTTTTTTTGTTGGTATGTTTTGAATTACATTTTCAACTTCACTGACTGAAATTGGGTTATATAGAATTTTTATAACTTCTTGATTCAGTTTTGACAATTCATATGTATCTAGGAATTTGTCCACTTCTGTGTTTTCCATCTTACTATAAAGTACAGGTCCTCAAAGTAGGTATTGATGATCTTATGGATTTCCATAGGATTCAGTGCGATTTCACCCTTTTCACTCTTAAGTACATGGATTTTCTCTCTTTTAGTTAAGGTTGGCTAAGGGTTTAACAATTTTATTTATACTTTCAAAGAACCAACTTGTTGATTCATTGAATCTTTGTATTATTTTCTTAATCTTGATTGCATTAATTTCTGCCATTATCTTTATAATTTCCTCTCTTGTATGAGCTTTGGGCTTGATTTGTTCTTCTTTTTGTAGAAGTTTGAGATTCAACAGTAGGTTGTTTATTTGAACTCATTTTGTTTTGTGAGTTGAGAACATTACTATAAATTTTTCTCCTAAGACTGATTTCATTGTATCCTATAAATATCAATATGTTTTATCAGCATTATTATTTAGTTGTAGATTGTATTTAACTTCTTCTTTAATTTCATTTGTGACCTATTGGTTGTTTAGCAGGATATTTTTTGATTTCCAGTTGTTTATGTAGATTTTGTAGGATTTTTTTGCTGTTGATTTTCATTTTAATTGTACTATGGCCAGATAATATGCATGGAATAATTTCAATTTTTTTGCATTTACTTAAGGATGTAATATGGGCTAATATGTTGTCGATTTTAGAGAGTCTCTCATATGTAGTCAAGAAGAATGTGTTTTTTGATGTTTTGTGGTGGAACACTGTAAATATCTAGTAAGTCCATTTGCTCACAGTTTTGGTTTAGTTTTGATATTTTCTTGTTGATTTTTTTTGGTCTCACTTATCAGTCCATTTGTGACAGTGGGTTATTAATGTCCCCATTAGAATTGTGTTAGTATTTATTTGATTTTTTCCAAAAATGTTTGGCTCATATAGTTGGGTACATAGGTTTTTAGTGAATATATGATCATGACTGTTATTTCTTCTTCTTGGAGTTTTCCTTTAACAAGTGTGTAGTGACCTTCTTTGTCTCTTTTGATCAGTATTAGTGTCTACAAATAGAATAGTTACTTCTGCTTTTTTCTTGGTTCCTGTAGCATAAGTATTGTTTTACATCCTCTGATTTTTAGCATATGAATTTATTTTAGAGTTAAATGTGTTTCTTCTATGTAGCTGTTGGATCTTGCTTGTAGTTGTTGGATCTTGCTTATTGATTCATTCTGTCAGTCTGTTTCGTTTGATTGGTGAATTGAGACTTCTTTATATTGATGGTTATATTGATATGTGTTGGCCTATCCTTTTCATATTATTTTTCTGTTTTTAGTGCTCTTCTTTCCACTATGTTTAACTGCTTGTCTAGCAGCCTTTTTTCTATTGATACTATGGGAACTGTGGTCTTCTTGATCTTTTCTTTTTTTTTAAAGAGAAAAACAAAACTAAATGAAGCAAGATAGTAAAAGGCTAGAAGCAACAGAATTTCAAGAGAAAAAACATACAGTAAGAGTTCACCAGTTAATAGATCACACATTGTCATCTTACAAACAGCTGTCCAGGTTACAAAATTAAAGCATACAAAGTGGAGATTAATGCAGTGAGATTGCAGTCAGTTCTGTTCAATGATCCAAGAAAAACTCAGCAATATGGTTCTCTATCCTACACATTTAAATATACTTGCAGTTATATCCTTTAGACCACTTTCCTTCCTCTCTTTTTTACACTAACAATCACACATTTTAGTTTCCATTACTTCCAGTTTTTTTTTTAACTTTTTCTTTGAAGAGGAAAAGAAAAAAGATTTTTAAAAAGGCCAAAAAACAAAAAACAAAACAAGACGGACCAAAGAAAAACCCAATGTGACAAAGCAAAACAGTGTCAGTTAGATCAGGAGGATGGACATAGCATAAAATGAAAAAAAAGGGGGGGGGATTACTAGGTGATCAACAGTGGTTACCATTATGCCTCTTGTTATCCTAAAAAGAGTAGCCTATATCAGCTAGTATAAAAGAATTGAACAAAACTGTACATAAGACCAATAAAACCATATTGGAGAGCTTACAGGATTCCAAAGAAGATAATAGTCAAATAATAACAGGCATCATAGAATATCTGGTTGCCTATCAAATGGTTCCCTATACCCTCAAACTTGATACTATTAAGCAAAACAGAATATAATAAAATCAGTCAGAACAAGATATGGAGAACACTACAGAGGTTCAAATCAGGTTAATAGGGAAACAAAAAAATTACTATAATCTATCGCACTATTTTTAATTTAGTTTTCCCTTAGTTAAAAGATACTAAGAAATAAATTAATTTTTAAAAAAAAAGGAAAGAAAAAGGGGAGAGACTGAGATTTAAAAAAAAAAAAGAACATATCAATAGAACAACACTGGTCAGAATCGAAAAATTTAACCATCATTGTGTTTCACCCCCAGATAGTTTGACATTAATAGTAGTTATCATAGTGACTCTTTCCGTGAAATATTTGAGTCTAACTTCGTATACTATAGCATCAAATTTATCAAGACAATGTGAGACCGTTCAAGAGAATGAAATTATTGCAGGGTATTTAGAACCAACTAGCAGAAACCAAACATCAATTTCTGTATTATCTCTTTGTCTATAAAAAAGTTGCTTACACTATCGCATACATTAAGATATAATAAGGTACCACATGTTAGAACCAATGGAAACGAACAACAACTTGATGGGGCTTCAAAACAGGATGATATTAAATCAGCGCTAGCTATTACGCTCTTATTTTCTTCAAAATACTTATTTGTAGTATCACAGACAATAAAATAAAACCACCAAAATTAAAACCATTCCAATTAATGAGTGAAAACATTATATGGCTTCAAACCATTGTGACTGGGAATCATGATTACCATGTATTTTCATATATTCTTATCGTTTCTTACACTAGAATATCTGGTAAACTATTCGGTTATTTATACAGCTGACTTTGATTTATTTCACTTACGAGTATGGTCCCAAGCTGCGTCCATTTATTTATAAATGTCTCAATGTGATCATTCTTTATAGCTGAGTAGTACTCCATTGTATAAAAATACCACAACTTTTTATCCATTCCTCAGTTGATGGACACTTAGGTTGTTTCCAAGATCTGGCTATTGCAAATTGTGCTGCTATAAACATGGGTGCACATATATCACTGTAGTATGATGCTTTCAGTTCTTCTGGGAATATGCCTAGGAATGGAATACCTGGGTCAAATGGTGCTTCCAGGCCCAGCTTTCTGAGAAATCTCCAGACTGACCTCCACAATGGTTGCACCAGTCTACACTCACACCAACAGTGCAGGAGAGTTCCTTTTTCCCCACAGCCTCTCCAGCATTTGTTGTTGGTGGTTTTCTTTTTTTTTTTTTTTTTAATTTTATTTAAGGAGAAAAGAAAAAAAAAGCAGGGAAAGGGTACAAGTTATACAGATTTACAGAAAAAAATGAACAGTAGGAAATCACTAGTTAATGGATTACATATTGTCATCTTAGAAATAATTGTTCAAGTCACAAAATTAAAGCTTGTAAAGTGGACATTCCATCAATGATACTGCAAACAGTTCTGTTCATTGATCCAATAAAACTCTGTGATATCATTTTCTATCTTATACACTTAAATATACATGCAGTTATATAGTTTGGAGCACTTTCTTTTCCTCTCTTTTGTACCATGACTATTACACATTTTGGGTTTCATTGCTCCCACGGTTCTTATTACTTTTTTGGAAGAGAGTAAAACCAAATGTGACATAACAGAACAGAATCGGTCAAGTCAAAAGGGTGGACATAATAGATAATGTAAAAACATAATACAAGGTGATCAACAATGGTTACCATAATGCCTCCCGCTATCTCTAATAGAATTGCCTATATCATTAGTTATAATACAATTGAACAAAACAGTAAAGAATAAAACCAACAAAACCAAAACATTGGAGACATTGTAGTCTTCAAAAGTAGATAAAAGTCAACAAGAATGGGCGTCATAATGAATCTCATTATCTTCACAGCTGATGCCTAAACTTTCGAACCTGATACTATCCAGCAAAACAGAATAGGGGAACATCAGTTAAAAACCAGATGGTGAGAGTAATACAGGGCTTTAAATCAAGGTAATGAAAAGTCAAAGTGGGTTACTATAATATATCCTGCTATTTTTTTTTCCTTTAATTAAAAGGATAAAGATAAAAAAGTAAATAATGGAGTGGAGATTGAGATAAAAGAGGGCATAACAACGAAACAGCGCAGATCAAAACATAACCATTTAAGCAGAATAGGGTTTCACCACCAGATAATCCTAACCTAAACGTAGTTACCATATTGTTTCTTTCTTTGAAATCCTTGAGTACAACTTCGTATACTGTAGCATTAAGTATATCAAAACAATGTAAAACCATTCAAGAGAATGACAGTATTACAGAGTATTTAGAATCAACTAACAAAATGAACAATGGTTTCTGTATAATCTCCTTGTCTTTAAAAGGTTTTTGCTTATACTATCGTACATAATAAAATCCAATAAGATACAGCCTATTTAGACCATTGGAGACAGAAGGACAAAAGCTAGATGAGACTTCAAAACAAGATGATACTAAATCTGTATTACCTATTAAGATGTCATTTTCTCCAAAATAGCTGTTCCTATCATCCAATCTTCTCTGCCTCATTTCTGTTAAGCTCTTTTTCTGTCCGTAGCTGTCAGTTTGTCTTCTTCATTTTGTTCTCTGCTCCATTCGTTGTGGCCTCTCTGCCATTATTTCTGCATTCTTTGTATTTTTCTTTTTTTAGAATATCCTGCAATACTCTCTGTAGAGTTGAATTGGTGGTTGCAAATTCCCCCAGTTCCTCTTTATCCTGGAAGCACCTTGTTTTTCCATCAATTTCCAGGGACAGTTGTGCAGGATATCTCAATCTTGGCTGGAGATTATTATCTTTCAATGCTTGAATTATTTCCCCCCACGCTCTTCGTGATTTGATGGTTTGTGCAGAGAAATCTGCTGTAATTCTGATGGGTGTTCCCTTGTAAGTGGTCTGTTTCTTGTCTCTTACAGCTTTTAATATTCTGTTCTTGTATTGAATTTCTGGAATTTTTATTATTATATGCCTGGGTGTTGCTCTGTTTGGGTTGTAGGTAGCTGGGGTCCTGTATGCCTCATACATCTGAGTATCTTTACCTTTTGCTAAATTAGGAAAATTCTCCTGGATTATTTCTGTGAGTAGCTTTTGTAGTTCACTTGTTTGTGTCCCTACTTCTTCTTTTATGTTCTTAATCCTTAAGTTATGGATCCTCTTATCATCTTCTTGTCTTTGTATTATTGCTGTTTGTTTCTTTGTTATTTTTAAGAAGTTTTTCATTTCATTCTCCCATATTACAAGTCTGCCCTCCAGTTCAGATAGTCTGTCCTTAGTTTCTTTCAAGCTGTTATGCCAGTCTTCTATAGACTTCTTAGTATCTTGGTAGTCCCTTTGAACCTGCTTCACGTAATCTATGCTTTCTCTGTTTTCTCCATCAAACAATTCTCCCCTTTTTTTCTGTTCTTCCATTCCACCACCTGTTTTTTCTTGGGTGGTACTTAGCATTTCTCTAACTATTCTGCATACTTCTAGCTTCAGGTCATTGACAACTTCATTCCTGAATTGGTCTATGAGGCTCTCTATATGGTGCCTTATGTGTATTGGTGTGGTGTCTGCTATTGCCTGTTTCTCAGAATTGGGGGCCGAGGAGCCTTTCTTGTTGCTGCCTCTTCCCATGCTGCCTCTTCTTCTCTGTTCCTTATATATGCAAGCTTATATAAGAGGCCCAGCTTCTCTCCCAGTCAGCCACAGCCTGATCGAATTGCGCCAGTTAGTTGTTCCCGCTCACCGCTGCGCACCAGGGAGTTACGGACCAGGCAGCCTACGCGTCTCCCCTCCCGGCCACCGTCAGGCTCTGGGATCTGGGTTGGGACAGCCTACCAGGTCCGCCGGCAGCTTCACGCAGGCCAGGGACTTTTCACCAATCCCGCCTGAGAGGGGGATGTGTGGCTGGAGTCGCCACCGCGCCCTGCTCCCGCAGGACTGCTCGGGCCCAGAAAGTCCTCTGCTGGAGTCAAACTGTGGTAGAGTGTCAGTTTCTCTCACTCACCTCACCACAAGTCAGTGCACACCTCCCTGCCGTTCGCAGATTGCCGTTCTCAGAGCTTCTGCACGTCTCTCCCCTTGCTGAGCCACTGTAGAGGCAGCCAGCCGCCGCGCGGCGGGAAACCCAAATCGCGGCTTACAATGGCGCGGTTCCAGCCTCCACACCGAGTCTTTTCTGTTCCTGTTTTAGCACCAGGACTGCATTCCAAGTTGGCTTCTCTCAGCCCAGTTCGTTCCTGAGTCAGCAGAGCATATCTCTACCGACTTATGTCTCCTTAGTCCGCACCATTCCTGGCTTCTGAGCCGAGTCTTTCAGAGAGCCTCCGGTAGTTGCTGTTATCTGTCCGCCATGTTGGTGGTTTTCTTGATCTTGGCCATTCTTTCAGGAGTGAGATGAAATCTCATTGTGGTTTTAATTTGCATTTCTCTAATGACTAGTGATGCTGAACATTTTTTCATATATTTATTTGCCGTTTGTATTTCTTCATCTGAAAATGGTTTATTCATCTCCGATGCCCATTTTGGATGGGGTCTTTGAATTTTGGGGGTCTGATTTTTTTTAATTCTTTGTATGTTTTAGACAGAAGTCCTTTGTCTGAGGGACAGTTCACTAGGATTTTTTCCCAGTTTGTAGGTTTTCTTTTCACTATGTTAGAGATTTCTTTCAATGTGCACAAACTTTTTAATAAGATGTGATCCCAGTTATTGACTCTGGGAAGTATGTCCCGTGCGGTTTGAGTCTTGTTCATGAATTCTCTACCTACCTCTATGTCTTCAAGGTTTTTACCTTGTCTTCCAATTTGTCTTCCAATAGATTTAGTGTTTCTGTTTTGATATTTAGATCTTTGATCCATTTAGATTTTATTTTAGTATATGGTGACAGGCATGGGTCTAGTTTTAGTTTTAGGCATATGGAGAACCAGTTTTTCCAACGCCATTTATTAAACAGACTGTCATTCTTCCAGTGAACCTGTTTGGCCCTTTTATCAAAGATGAGGTGGTTGAGTGTGTTTGTAGTTGTGGTTGTATCATCTAATCTATTCCATTGGTCTTTGGCTCTGTTTTGATTCCAGTGCCATGTTGATTTTACTACAGTTGCTTTGTAGTATAACTTCAAGTCAGGGATTGTGATGCCTCCTGCCTTGCCTTTGCTGCTGAGAACTGTCCTTGCTATTCTAGGTCTCTTCTGGTTCCAGATGAATTTTTGGATTGATTTCTCGAGATCTATGAGGTAATGTTGATGGTATTTTTATCGGGATTGCATTGAATCTCTGTAACAGTTTTGAGAGAATGGCCATTTTCACAATATTTATTCTTCCTATCCATGAGCAAGGGATGTCTTTCCATTTTCTGAGATCATCTTCAATTTCATTTTTCAATGTATTATAATTTTCCCTGTATAGGTCTTTCACTTCTTTCGTGAGAGTAATTCCTAAATATTTCATTTTCTTGGTTGCTAGCATGAAGGGTGTGGCTTCTCTTATTTCTCTCTCTGTGATTTTGTTGTTAGTATATAAGAATGCTATTGATTTTTGAGTATTGATTTTGTATCCAGCCACATTGCTGAATTTATTTATTATATCTAGGAGTCTTTCAATAGAGTTTTGGGGGGTCTTATATGTAAGAGTATCATATCCTCTGCAAATAGTGATAATTTAACTTCTTCTTTTCCTATCTTTACGCCTTTTATTTTTCTTTCATGTCTAATTGCTCTGGCTAGTATTTCCAGTACTATATTAAGTAGGAGCGGTGACAGGGGACATCCTTGTCTTGTGCCTGATTTTAAAGTAAAGGTTTCAATTTTTGGCCATTTAGTATGATACTGGCTGTTGGTTTGTCATAGATGGCCTTTATTATGTTGAGGTAAAGACCATCTATTCCAATTTTCTGTAAGGTTCTTATCATAAATGAATGTTGTACCTTATCAAAAGCTTTTTCTGCATCTATAGAAATGATCATGTGATTCTTACTTCTGACTCTATTGATATGGTGGATTACATTTATTGATTTACGTATGTTGAACCATCCCTGCATTCCTGGGATGAATCCCACTTGGTCATGGTGTATAATCTTCTTGATGACTTGCTGCATACTATTTGCCAATATTTTATTGAGGATCTTTGCATCTGTGTTCATTAGGGAGATTGGTCTGTGGTTCTCTTTTTCAGTTGGGTCTTTCTCAGGTTTTGGTACTAGAGTAATATTTGCTTCCAGGAATGACTTAGAAAGGATTGTTTCCCTTTCAATTTCATTGAAGAGTTTGAGGAGTGTCGGCATTAGGTCCTCTTTGTATTTCTTGTAGAATTCTGCAGTGAATCCATCTGGGCCTGGGCTCTTCTTTGTAGGTAATGACTTAATTACATTTTCGATTTCATTAATAGAAATTCGGTTATTCAGCGGTTTTACTTCTTCTTGACCTAGCTTTGGTACTTCATATGCTTCTAGAAATCTGTCTGTTTCTTCTGTTATCAATCCTTTGAGAGTAGAGGTTTTTGATATAGGTGTTGATGATCGTCTGTATTTCTATTGGGTCTGTAGTGATTTCACCTTTTTCATTCCTTATTGCATGAATTTGAGCTTTTTCTTCCCTTTTTAAAATAAGGTTGGCTAGGGGCTTATCAATTTTATTTATTCTTTCAAAGAACCAACTCTTCGATTCATTGATTCTTTGTATTATTTTCTTAGTCTCTATTGCATTGATTTCTGCTCTGATTTTTATTATTTCTTTTCTTCTTTTGGCTTTGTGCTTGACTTGCTCTTCTTTTTCCAGATGTTTGAGGTGTAGCATCTAGTTATTTATTTGTATTTGTTCTGTTTTCCTGATATGGGAACTCAGTGCAATAAATTTCCCTCTGAGGACAGCTTTCATTGCATCCCACAGATTCCGGTAAGTTGTATTTGTGTTTTCATTTGTTTGTAGGTATTGTTTAATTTCTTCTTTAATTTCCTCTGTGACCCACTGATTACTCAAGAGTGTGTTATTCAGTTTCTTTGTGTTTATGGGATTTTTGCAGTATCTTTTATCATTAATTACTAATTTCATAGCGCTCTGATCTGATACCATCCAGGGGATGATTTCAACTCTTTTGCATTTCTTTAAATATGTTCTATGAGTTAATATATGGTCTATTTTAGCGAATGACCCATGTACTGCTGAGAAAAATGTGTGTTCTGTTGTTGTTAGACTCTGTATATATCTATCAATTCCATTTGTTCACAGATGTGATTCAGTTCTTTTATCTCTTTGCTGATTTTCTGTCCTATTGATCTGTCCATTGGTGTCAATGGTGTGTTAAAATCTCCTGTTATAATTGTATTACTGCTAATTTGACTTTTCATTTCTGATATTACTTGTTTTATATAACTGGGTGCTTTGGAATTTGGTGCATATATATTTAAGATAGTTATCTCTTCCTCTTGAAGTTTTCCCATAACCAGTATGTAGTGACCTGCTTTGTCTCTTCTGATCATTATTGGTTTGAAGTTCACATTGTCTGCAAACAGAATAGCTACCCCCCACTTTTTTGGGGTTCCTGTTGCATGAAGTATTGTTTTCCATCCTTTGACTTTCAGTCTGTGAGTATCGTTTTGGGTTAGATGGGTTTCTTGTAGACAGCATAGGTTTGGATTTTGTTTCTTGATCCATTCTGCCAGTCTATGTCCTTTAATTAGTGCATTGAGACCATTTATGTTAATGGTTATAACTGTCATATATTGGTTTATT
Source organism: Cavia porcellus (assembly GCF_034190915.1). Lineage (NCBI taxonomy): Eukaryota > Metazoa > Chordata > Mammalia > Rodentia > Caviidae > Cavia > Cavia porcellus. The sequence goes on from NW_026947490.1 coordinate 13,011,665, forward strand.
GGTGACATGTTATATTTCTGCTGTTGCATCTTTATCTTTCTGTTCTGTTTAATTGTCTGCTTTGTTAAGTGGTTTTTTCTTAAGTGTATCTAGACTGTCTTTCAGTATTCTTTGCAGGATTGGCTTGGTGATCATGAATTTCTTCAGCTGTTCTTTGTCGTGGAAGTATCTTATTTCTCCATCAATTTTGAAGGACAGTTTTTCAGGGTACATCAGTGTAGGTTGGAAATCATTTTGCTTTAGGGTCTGAAATACTTCACTCCATGGCCTTCTTGCCTTTATTGTTTGTGTTGAGAAGTCTGCTGTGATCCTGATAGGTTTTCCTTTATAGGTGATCTGTCTTTTCCCTCTGACAGCTTTTAATATTCTATTCTTTTGTTCGATATCTGGAATGGTGATTATTATATGTCTGGATGTAGTTTTATTTTGGTTATGGCTATTTGGAGTTCTATATGCCTCATTGATCCTGATATCAGTTTCCAATTTCATGTTTGGGAAGTTTTCAGCAATTACTTCTCTAAATATCCTCTTGACATCCTTTGTATTGTCTCCTTCCTTTTCATTTATCCCTATCAACCTTATGTTGTTTTTCTTTGCGTCATCTTGCAGGTGTTGAATTGTTATTTCTTGATTTCTTGTTATTTTTAAAAGATCTTTCCTTTTCTGTTCACTGGCTGCAATCTTGTCTTCAAGGTCTGAAATTCTATCTTTGCATTCATTCAGGCGGTTTTTACAACTTTCAATGGAGCTTTTGATTTCCTGTATATCTCTTTGCATCTGTTTTATATATTCTGTTTGTTTCTTATATTGTTCATCCAGAGATTCTATCCTTTTGTTTAGTTCCTCCAATTTTTTAGCTGTGTCTTTTAGATATGTTCAGCATCTCCTTCATTTCTTTTATTATTTCTTCTTTTACCTGATAGATTATTTCTAGTTTGAATTCCTTCAAAACTTCCCAGAGCTGCTTCTTTATTTCTGTTACTATTGTTTCAGGTATTTCAGGTATATGGCATGTATTTTCTTCTATGTACATGGCTCTTAGGTTTTCTTAGGATGGGTTGGATGTTTGAGATTGCATTTTGGTCTTTCATTTTTGTCATTTTCCTATATTACTGTGTTTCAAGTGTTGTTCCAGAGTTTTCCCTGGTCGTGTTGTAAATTGACTCTTATGTCCTGGGCTCTTGGGACTCCTCTTGTAGCAGCTCCCTCCTTGGGCAGCAGAGCCCCTGGATTAAAAAAGGCTTGCCAGGCTGCTCTCAGGTAGACCTAAAGCTTCCTCAATTTGCACAGTTTCCCCTTTTGGTAGCAAAGCTCCCCTGGGGGATAGAAGGGTACCTGGTGTGGTCCAGGCAATCCCAAATCCTGTTAAGCCCAGTATAGTGTGGCTGCAAGCCCATTGGGCCCCAACCCCCTAGAGCAAGGATCTCATAATCTCCCAGGAATTGGATGTTTTGTAACAATCCAGCTCCTTGGATGGCAAAGCTCCCCAGGCTTATTGAAGGTTGCTTTATGGCATAAGTAGGCCTCAAACCTCCTCAGCGGGATTGCTCCTTCCTCCAGGTAGTGGTAGTAGTGCTGGTGCTCTCCATAAGAAGGTCGCAGGCGAGGTCAGAGCAGGTTTCAGCAGCTCGGCCCAGCTCCCTCCTTCTGGCCAGCAGCTGTGGTGTGCTCCTTGGCCAGAGGAGGCTGCGGGCAGACCTGAGTCCCCTCCGCTGGGCTGGGCGCTCACCTTCTGGTCTGCAGCGGTGGTAGTATGGGCCCCAGGTGGGAGAGGCGGCAGCAGGGTCAGAGCGGAGTTGCCTTCACTCAGCTGGGCACGCACCTTCCTGTCCCCAGCCATATCTTTTCGTGAAATATATTTTGAGGGCATTTTGGAGAGCTATTTGGTGATCATGAATTTATTCTTTTTATGTTTGATTTTGAAATATAAGCCAAGTCAGTCTGGTTTGGAGGTTGTTTTCTTTTAAATCTTGAAATGCTTCATTTCAAGCCCCCCTTGTGTTGAGGTTTTGTCATGAGAAGTCTGCTGTAATTCTAATGGGTTTTCTCTAATAGATGATCTCTTTCTATTATCTAGTTGCTTTTGATATTTTGTTCTTGTGCTGAATTTCTGCAATTTTGATTATTATATACCTTGGTGTTGATTTATTTTGGTCCTGACTACTTGTAGTCCTATATACCTCACGTAAGTGTTTGTCAAAATCTTTATGTTTGGGAATTTTTCTGCCATTATTTCTTTTTTTTAAATTTTATTTAAGGAGAGAAAAAGAAAAGCAGAGAAAGGGTACAAGTTATACAGATTTAAAGAAAAAAATAAGCAGTAGGAAATCACTACCTAATGGATTACATATTGTCATCTTAGAAATAATTGTTCAAGTCACAAAATTAAAGCTTGTAAAGTGGACATTCCAACAGTGATACTGCAAACAGTTCTGTTCAATGATCCAATAAAACTCAGTGATATCATTTTCCATCTTATACACTTAAATATACATGCAGTTATATCATTTAGAGCACTTTCTTTTCCTCTCTTTTGTACAATGACAATTACACAGTTTGGGTTTTGTTGCTCCCACAGTTCTTATTACTTTTTTGGAAGGGAGTAGAACCAAATGTGGCCTAACAGAACAGAGTCAATCAAATCAAAAGGGTGGACATAATAGATAATATAAAAGCATAATACAAGGTGATCAATAATGGTTACCATAATGCCTCCTGCAATCTCTAATAGAATTGCCTATATCATCAGTTATAATAAAATTGAACAAAACAGTAAAGAACAAAACTGACAAAACCAAAGCATTAGAGACATTGTAGGTCTTCAAAAGTAGATAAAAGTCAACGAGAATGGGCATCATAATGAATCTCACTATCTTCACAGCTGTTGCCTAAACTTTCAGACCTGGTACTATCAAGCAAAACAGAATAGGGGGACATCAGTCAAAAACAAGATGGTGAGAGTGATACAGGGCTTTAAATCAAGATAATGGAAAGTCAAATTGGGTTACTATAATATATCCTGCTATTTTTTATTTATTTTTCCCTTAATTAAAAGGATGAAAATAAAAAAGTAAATAATGAAGTGGATATTGAGATAAAAGAGGGCACAACAGCAAAACAGCGCAGATCAAAACATAACCATTTAAGCAGAATAGTGTTTCACCACAAGATAATCCTAACATAAAAGTAGTTACCATATTGTCTCTTTCCTTGAAATCTTTGAGTATAACTTCGTATACTGTAGCATCAAGTATATCAAAACAATGTAAAACCATTTAAGAGAATGACAGCATTACATGGTATTTAGAATCAACTGACAGAAAATGAACAATGGTTTCGGTATAATCTCCTTGTCTTTAAAAGCTTTTGCTTATACTATTGTACATAATAAAATCCAATAAGATACAACCTGTTTAGACCAATGGAGACAGAAGAACAAAAGCTTGATGAGACTTCAAAACAAGACAACATTAAATCAGTATTACCTATTAAGACGTCATTTTCTCCAAAATAGCTGTTCCTAACATCCAATCTTCTCTGCCTCTTTTCTGTTGAGCTCTTTTTCTGTCATTAGTTGTCAGTTTGTCTTCTTCATTTTGTTTTCTGCTCCATTCATTGTGGCCTCTCTGCCACTATTTCTGGATTCTTTGTATTTTTCTTTTTTAGAATATCCTGCAGTATTCTCTGTCGAGTTGAATTGGTGGTTGCATATTCCCCTGGTTCCTCTTTATCAGGAAGCACCTTGTTTTTCCATCAATTTCCAGGGATAGTTGTGCAGGATATCTCAATCTTGGCTGGAGATTATTATCTTTCAAAGCTTGAATTATTTCCCCCCATGCTCTTCGTGATTTGATGGTTTGTGCAGAGAAATCTGCTGAAATTCTGATGTGTGTTCCCTTATAAGTGATCTGTTTCTTGTCTCTGATGGCTTTTAATATTCTTTTCTTGTATTGAATTTCTGGAATTTTAATTATTATATGCCTGGGTGTTTCTCTGTTTGGGTTGTAGGTGGCTGGGGTCCTGTTTGCCTCATACAACTGAGTATCTTTACCTTTTGCTAAATTAGGAAAATTCTCCTGGATTATTTCTGTGAGTAGCTTTTGTAATTCATTTGTTTGTGTCTCTACTTCTTCTTTTATGTTTTTAATTCTTAAGTTATGGATCCTCTTATCATCTTCTAGTCTTTGTATTATTGCTGCTTGTTTGTTACTTTTAAGAAGTTTTTCATTTCATTCTCCCATATTACAAATCTGCCCTCCAGTTCAGATAGTCTGTCCTTAGTTTCTTTTTTTTTTTTTTTTTTTTATTTATTTAAGAGGAAAAAGAGAAAAACACAAAACAGAACAAAGCAGTGTAAGGTTACACATAATACATAACTACAAAAAAAAACATAACAGTAAGAAATCACCTGTTAATAGATTACATAATATCATCTTGGAAATAGTTGCTCAAATCACAGTATCAAAGAATACAAAGTAGACATTCAAACGGAGAGACTGCAAACAGCTGTGTTCAATGATCCAAAAACATTAATATAGTCAGCTATTTAACATCCCTAAACACACTTGTTGTTATATCCGTTAGAGCTCTTTTTTTTTTCCCCTCCCTCTCTTTTTTATAACAAAATTTATACATTTTGGATTTTATTACTCCTCAGTTCTCGTTACTCTCTTGGGGGGGAGAGAATAAAGTCAAATATGGCAAAACAAAGCTGTAAGTCCAAACCAAGGATAGACATAGCACATGATGTAGAACAGAGTACAAGGTCATCAACAATGGTTATCAACATTGTCTCTTGTTTCCTTAAAAGGAATTGTCCATCTCATTAGATATTATAAAGCCGGACAAAACAGTGGAGAACAAGACCAATAAAACTTAGGCATTGTGAACATTACAGGACTTCCAAAGGAGACAATAGTCAAACCAGAATGGGCATCTTTGTGAATCTTATTGCCTTCAAATTAGTTGCCTATACCTTCAAACTTGCTACTATCGCACAGAATGGAACAGAGTCTAATCAGTCAAAACAAGATCTTGGAAGTATTACAGGACTTCAAAACAAGTTAATAGGAGATCAAAAAGAGTTACTACTATATATCCTAATTTTTTAAGTTTTTCCCTTAATTAAAATAAACATAAGAAATAGCTGAATAATTTTTTTTAAAGAATAGTAGTTACCATAGTGTCTGTCTTTTTCCTTAAAATATTTGGATAAAACTTCATATACTATAGCTTCAAATATCTCCATATCAAAAAGCCCAGAGTAAAGCCTTTCTAATTAATAAGTGAAAATTTTATAAGGCTTCAAGGCCACATAATGGGGAATCATGATTATCACATATTTTTATATATTTGAATCATTACTTACATTAGGGAAACTATTCGGTATTCATACATGCGAGATTGATTTATTTCACTTATGAGTATGGTCTCAAGCTGCGCCCATTTATTGATAAATATCTCAATGCGATCCTTCTTTATAGCTGAATAATACTCCATTGTATAGAAATACCACAACTTTTTTATCCATTCCTCAGTTGATGGACACTTGGGTTGTTTCCAAGATCTGGCGATTACAAATTGTGCTGCTATAAACATAGGTGCACATATATCCCTGTGGTATGATGCTTTCAGTTCTTCTGGGAATATGCCTAGAAGTGGAATAGCTGGAATAAATGGGATTTCCAATCCCAACTTTTTGAGAAACCTCCAGACAGATCTCCACAAAGGCTGTACCAGTCTACACTCCCACCAACAGTGCAGGAGAGTTCCTTTTTCCCCACAGCCTCTCCAGCATTTGTTGTTGTTGGTTTTCTTGATCCTGGCCATTCTTTCAGGAGTGAGATGGTATCTCAGTGTGGTTTTAATTTGCATTTCTCTAATGACCAATGATGATGAGCATTTTTTCATGTATTTATTTGCCATTTGCATTTCTTCATCTGAGAATTGCGTATTCATCTCAGATGCCCATTTTTGGATTGGATCTTTGAATTTTGAAGGTCTGAGTTTTTTTAATTCTTTATATGTTTTAGACAAGAGTCCCTTGTCTGAGAGAGAGTTCACTAAAATCTTTTCCCAGTTTGTGGGTTTTCTTTTCACTATGCTGGAGATTTCTTTTGACATGCAAAAACTTTTTAATAAGAAGTGGTCCCAGTTATTGATTCTGGGAAGTATTTCCCGTGCAGTTTGAGTCCTATTCATGAATTCTCTACCTACTCCTATGTCTCCAAGGTTTCTACCCAATTTGTCTTCCAATAGATTTAGCGTTTCTGTTTTAATATTCAGATCTTTGACCCATTTAGATTTTAATTTAGTACATGGTGATAGACATGGGTCTAGCTTTAGTTTTTGGCAAATGGAGAGCCAGTTTTTCCAGCACCATTTATTAAAGAGACTGTCGTTCTTCCAGTGAACCTGCTTGGCTCCTTTATCGAAGATAAGGTGGTTGAGTGTGTTTGTAGTTGTGGTTGTATCTTCTAATCTATTCCATTGATCTTCAGCTCTGTTTTGATTCCAATACCATGTTGATTTTACTACTGTTGCTTTGTAGTATAATTTCAAGTCAGGGATTGTGATGCCTCCTGCTTTGTCTTTGCTGCTTAGAATTGCTTTTGCGATTCTAGGTCTCTTCTGGTTCCAGATGAAATTTAGGAGTGATTTCTCTAGATCTATAAGGTATGTTGATGGTATTTCTATTGGGATTGCATTGAATCTGTATAAGAGTTTTGGGAGAATGGCCATCTTCACAATGTTTGTTCTTCCTATCCATGAGCAAGGGATGTCTTTCCATTTTCTGAGATCATCTTCAATTTCCTTTTTCAGTGTAATATAGTTTTCACTGTATAAGTCTTTCACTTCTTTCGTAAGAGTAATTCCTAAATATTTCATTTTTTTGCTTGCTAATGTGAATAGTCCAGTTTCCCTTATTTCCCTCTCTGTGGTTTTGTTGTTTGTGTATAGGAATGCTATTGATTTCTGAGTATTGATTTTGTATCCAGCCACATTACTGAATTTATTTATTGTATCTAAGAGTCTTTCAATGGAGCTTAGGGGGTCTTCTATGTAGAGTATCATGTCATCTGCAAACAATGACAACTTAACTTCTTCTTTTCCTATCTTTACCCCTTTTATTTCTCTTTCTTGCCTAATTGCTCTGGCTAGTACTTCCAGTACTATATTAAATAGGAGTGGTGATAAAGGACATCCTTGTCTTGTGCCTGATTTTAAAGTAAAGGCTTTCAATTTTTGGCCATTTAGTATGATGCTGGCTGTTGGTTTGTCATAAATGGCCTTTATTATATTGAGGTAAAGACCATCTATTCCAATTTTCTGTAGAGTTTTTATCATGAATAAATGTTGCACCTTATCGAAGGCTTTTTCTGCATCTATAGAAATGATCATGTGATTCTTATTTTTGGCTTTATTGATATGGTGAATTACATTTATTGATTTGCGTATATTGAACCATCCTTGCATTCCTGGGATGAATCCCACTTGGTCATGGTGTATAATCTTCTTGATGATTTGCTGGATCCTATTTGCCAATATTTTATTGAGGATTTTTGCATCTGTGTTCATTAGGGAGATCGGTCTATGGTTCTCTTTTTTAGTTGGGTCTTTCTCAGGTTTTGGTACTAGAGTGATATTTGCTTCCAGGAATGACTTAGGCAGGATTGCTTCCCTTTCAATTTCATTGAATAGTTTGAGGAGTGTCGGCATTAGGTCTTCTTTGTATTTCTTGTAGAATTCTGCAGTGAATCCATCTGGGCCTGGGCTCTTCTTGGTGGGTAAGGACTTAATTACATTTTCAATTTCAGTAACCGAGATTGGGTTATTCAACAGTTTTACATCCTCTTGATCTAGCTTTGGCACTTCATATGCTTCTAAGAAACTGTCTATTTCTTCTGTGTTATCAAACTTTTGAGAGTAGAGGTTTTCAAAATAGGTGTTGATGATCTTCTGTATTTCTATTTGGTCTGTAGTGACTTCTCCTTTTTCATTTCTTATTGCATGAATTTGAGCTTTTTCTTCCCTTTTTTTAATAAGGTTGGCTAGGGGCTTATCGATTTTATTTATTCTTTCAAAGAACCAACTCTTTGATTTGTTGATCCTTTGGATTGTTTTCTTAGTCTCTATTGCATTGATTTCTGCTCTGATTTTTATAATTTCCTCTCTTCTTTTGGCTTTGGGCTTGACTTGCTCTTCCTTTTCTAGCTGTTTGAGGTGTAGCATCAAGTTATTTATTTGTATTCGTTCTGTTTTCCTGATGTGGGAACTCAGTGCAATAAATTTTCCTCTCAGAACGGCTTTCATTGTATCCCACAGATTCCGGTAAGTTGTATCTGCATTTTCATTTTCTTTTAGGTATTGTTTGATTTCTTCTTTAATTTCTTCTGTGACCCACTGATTACTCAAGAGTGTGTTATTCAGTTTCCATGTGTTTGTGGGATTTTTGCAGTATCTTTTATCATTAATTTCTAATTTCAGAGCGCTGTGATCCGATAACATGCAAGGGATGATTTCAGCTCTTTTGCACTTGTTTAAATATGTTCTATGAGCTAATATATGGTCTATTTTAGAAAATGATCCATGTACTGCTGAGAAGAATGTGTATTCTGATGTTGTTGGGTGGAACATTCTGTATATGTCTATCAAACCCATTTGTTCACAGGTATGATTCAGTTCTGTTATTTCTTTACTCATTTTCTGTCTGGTCGATCTGTCCCTTGGTGTCAATGGCGTATTAAGGTCTCCCGTTACAATTGTGTTACTGATAATTTGAGTTTTCATTTCTGTTAATAATTGTTTTATATAACTGGGCGCTCTGGAGTTTGGTGCGTATATATTTAAGATAGTTATCTCTTCCTCTTGGAGTTTTCCCCTTACGAGTATGTAGTGACCTTCTTTGTCCTTTATGGTCATTGTTGGTTTAAAGTTCACGTTGTCTGCAAACAGAATGGCTACTCCTGCCTTTTTTTGGATTCCTGCTGCATGAAGAATTGTTTTCCATCCTTTGACTTTCAGTCTGTGAGTATCCTTCTGGGTTAGATGGGTTTCCTGTAAACAGCATATGGTTGGATTTTGTTTCTTGATCCATTCTGCTAGTCTGTTTCTTTTGATTGGTGCATTGAGACCATTTACATTAATGGTTATTACTGTTAAATGTTGTTTAATTGTAGGATTCTTATCTCTCTGCTGTTGCATCTTTATCTTTCTGTTCTGTTTAATTATTTGCTTTGCTTAGTGCTTTTTTCCTTTGTGTATCTAAACTGTCTTTCAATATTTTTTGCAGGGTTGGTTTGGTGTTCATGAAGTTTTTCAGCTGTTCTTTGTCATGGAAGTATCGTATTTCACCATCTATTTTAAATGATAGTTTTGCAGGATATATCAGTCTAGGTTGGAAATCATTTTGCTTTAGGATCTGGAATACTTCCCTCCATGCTCTTCTTGACTTTATTGTTTGTGATGAGAAGTCTGCTGTGATTCTGATAGGTTTTCCTTTATAAGTGATCTGTCTTTTCTCTCTGACAGCTTTTAATAATCTATTCTTGTGTTGGATTTCTGGGATGGTGATTATTATATGTCTGGGTGTAGTTTTATTTTGGTTATGACTATTTGGAGTTCTATATGCTTCACTGATCCTGATGTCAGTTTCTGATCTCATGCTTGGGAAGTTTTCAGCTATTGCTTCTCTAAATATCCTCTTGATATCCTTTATGTTGTCTCCTTCTTTTTCATTAATCCCTATCATTCTTATGTTATTCTTCTTTGCATCATCTTGCAGTTGTTGAATTGTTGTTTCCTGATTCCTTGTTATTTTTAAAAGATCTTTCCTTTCCTGTTCACTTGCTGCAATCCTGTCTTCAAGGTCTGAAATTCTATCTTCACTTTCATTAAGGCGGTTTTTACAACTTTCAGTGGAGTTTTTTATTTCCTGTATATCTCTGTGCATCTGCATTATGTATTCTGTTTGTTTCTTATATTGCTCGTCTAGGGATTCTATCTTTTTGTTTAATTCCTCCAATTTTTTATCTGTGTTTTCTTTAGATATATTTAGAACCTCTTTCATTTCTTTTATCATTTCTTCTTTTATCTGGGAAATTATTTCGAGTTTGAATTTCTTTAAAGCTTCCTGGAGTTGCTTGTCAACTTCAGTAGCTATTGTGTCTAATATATGAGGAGGATGGGATATATTTTCTTCTAAATACACTTCTCCTAGGGTTTCCTGAGATGGGCTGGAGGTTTGAGGTTGTAATTTGGTCTTTCGTTTTGTCATTTTCCTATATTTCTGTGTTTCAAGTGTTATTTGAAAGCCTCCTCAGGATCTGTTGAAAATCCCCTTCTATGTTTGCAGCTACTGAGACTCTGGCACCACTCTACCCCAGGCCATTGGGCCTGCAGAACCAATGGCCCTTCTCTGCTTGTTCAGAACTCCGCGGTTCCAGACCAGCTGGGCCTCAGGGACACTGTGCACCCACCTGCCCCTTGGTAGATCCACAGCTCTTGGATCGCAGCCGGGTTAGGGTACTCACCACAGACCGCAGTGCCTCAGGAGCCTGTGATCCCTCCCTGCTTGCAGAGATATCCACAAACCTCCAGACAAAGGAAGGGCCTCCTGCGGGCACTCCGGATCTACCCCGCTCCTCCTCTGCACGCAGATGGCTATGCGTGGCTGGGCTCAGGCCGAGGTGGCTCAGGAACCCGGGACCCCTCCTCCTCCAGACAAAGGAAGGGGCCTCTGCAGGCGGCTCCGGATCCGCGCAGCTCCTCCTCCGCACACCGATGGCCAGGCGCGGCTGGGCACAGGCCGAGGTTCCTCAGGAACCCGGGACCCCTCCTCCTCCAGACAAAGGAAGGGGCCTCTGCAGGCGGCTCCGGATCCGCGCAGCTCCTCCTCCGCACACCGACGGCCAGGCGCGGCTGGGTACGGGCCGAGGTGCCCCAGGAACCCGGGACCCCTCCTCCTCCAGACAAAGGAAGGGGCCTCTGCAGGCTCTCCGGATCCGCGCAGCTCCTCCTCCGCACACCGACGGCCAGGCGCGGCTGGGTACGGGCCGAGGTGCCCCAGGAACCCGGGACCCCTCCTCCTCCAGACAAAGGAAGGGGCCTCTGCAGGCTCTCCGGATCCGCGCAGCTCCTCCTCCGCACACCGATGTCCAGGCGCGGCTGGGTACGGGCCGAGGTGCCCCAGGAACCCGGGACCCCTCCTCCTCCAGACAAAGGAAGGGGCCTCTGCAGGCGGCTCCGGAACCGCGCAGCTCCTCCTCCGCACACCGATGGCCAGGCGCGGCTGGGCACAGGCCGAGGTTCCTCAGGAACCCGGGACCCCTCCTCCTCCAGACAAAGGAAGGGGCCTCTGCAGGCGGCTCCGGATCCGCGCAGCTCCTCCTCCGCACACCGATGGCCAGGCGCGGCTGGGTACGGGCCGAGGTGCCCCAGGAACCCGGGACCCCTCCTCCTCCAGACAAAGGAAGGGGCCTCTGCAGGCGGCTCCGGATCCGCGCAGCTCCTCCTCCACACACCGATGGCCAGGCGCGGCTCTGTCCTTAGTTTCTTTCAAGCTGTTATGCCAGTTTTCGATAGAGTTGTTTTTTTTTTTTATTTAAGAGGAAAAAGAGAAAAACACAAAACAAACCAAAGTGGCGTAAGGGTACACGCAATACAGAACTACAAAACAAAACAAAACAAAACAAAAAAACATAACAGTAAGAAATCACCTGCTAGTAGATTACACACTATCTTCTTGAAAATAGTTCCTCAAATCACAGTATCAAAGAACACAAGGTGGACATTCAAACAGAGAGACTGCAAACAGCTGTGTTCAATGTTCCAAAAACATTGATAAAGTCAGCTATTTAACACCCCCAAACACACTTGCTGTTATATCCGTTAGAGCACTTTTTCTTTTTTTTTTTTCCCCTCTCTTTTTTACAACAAAATTTACACATCTTGGATTTTATTACTCCTTAGTGCTTATTACTTTCTTTGGGGGGGGGGGAAGAATACAGTCAAATATGGCAAAACAAAGCTGTCAGTCAATACCAAGGATAGACATAGCACATGGTGTAGAACAGAGTACAAGTTTATCAACAATGGTTATCAACGTTGTCCCTTGTTTCCTTAAAAAGAATTGTCTATCTTATTAGATATTATAAAGTTGGACAAAACAGTAGAGAACAAGACCAATAAAACTTAGGCATTGTAAACATTATAGGACTTCCAAAGAAGACAATAGTCAAACCAGAATGGGTATCTTAGTGAATCTTATTGTCTTCAAAGTAGTTGCCTATTTCTTCAAACTTGATACTATCATATAGAATGGAACAGAGTCTAATCAGTCAAAACAAGATCGTGGGAGTACTACAGGACTTCAAAACAAGTTAATAGGAAATCGAAAAGAGTTACTATTTATATATCCTAATTTTTTTGAATTTTTTCTTTAATTAAGACAAACATAAGAAATGACTAAATAATTTTTTTTGAAACAATAAGGGGGAGATTGAGATAAAACAGGACATAACAATATAACAATAGAGGTCACAGCATGACTGTTTCAACAACCTAGTACTTCACCACCTTATAACCTGACTTAATAGTAGTTACCATAGTGTCTTTTTCCTTGAAATATTTGGATAAAACTTCATATACTCTAGCTTCAAATATTTTCATATCAAGAAGCCCAGAATAAAGCCTTTCTAATTAATGAGTGAAAACTTTATAAGGCTTCAAGGCCACCTAATGGGGAATCAAGATTACCACATATTTTTATATATTTGAATCATTATTTACATTAGGGAAACTATTCGGTATTCACACATGCGAGATTGATTTATTTCACTAATGAGTATGGTCTCAAGCTGCGCCCATTTATTGATAAATATCTCAATGTGATCCTTCTTTATAGCTGAATAATACTCCATTGTATAGAAATACCACAACTTTTTTATCCATTCCTCAGTTGATGGGCACTTGGGTTGTTTCCAAGATCTGGCGATTACAAATTGTGCTGCTATAAACATAGGTGCACATATATCACTGTGGTATGATGCTTTCAGTTCTTCTGGGAATATGCCTAGAAGTGGAATAGCTGGAATAAATGGGATTTCCAGTCCCAACTTTTTGAGAAATCTCCAGACAGATCTCCACAAAGGCTGTACCAGTCTACACTCCCACCAACAGTGCAGGAGAGTTCCTTTTTCCCCACAGCCTCTCCAGCATTTGTTGTCGGTTTTCTTGATCCTGGCCATTCTTTCAGGAGTGAGATGGTATCTCAGTGTGGTTTTAATTTGCATTTCTCTAATGACCAATGATGATGAGCATTTTTTCATGTATTTTTTTTTTTGTCTTTTTCGTTTTTACCGGTACCAGGGATCGAACTCACGACTGCCTGCTTGCAAGGCAGGTGCTTATGCCGCTGAGCTAAATCCCCAGCCCCATTTTTTCATGTATTTATTTGCCATTTGCATTTCTTCATCTGAGAATTGCATATTCATCTCAGATGCCCATTTTTGGATTGGATCTTTGAATTTCGGAGGTCTGAGTTTCTTTAATTCTTTATATGTTTTAGACAAGAGGCCCTTGTCTGAGAGAGAGTTCACTAAAATCTTTTCCCAGTTTGTGGGTTTTCTTTTCACTATGCTGGAGATTTCTTTTGACATGCAGAAACTTTTTAATAAGAAGTGGTCCCAGTTATTGATTCTGAGAAGTATTTCCCGTGCGGTTTGAGTCCTGTTCATGAATTCTTTACCTACTCCTATGTCTCCAAGGTTTCTACCTATTTTGTATTCCAATAGATTTAGTGTTTCTGTTTTAATATTCAGATCTTTGACCCATTTAGATTTTAATTTAGTACATGGTGATAGACATGGGTCTAGCTTTAGTTTTCGGCAAATGGAGAGCCAGTTTTTCCAGCACCATTTATTAAAGAGACTGTCGTTCTTCCAGTGAACCTGCTTGGCTCCTTTATCAAAAATAAGGTGGTTGAGTGTGTTCGTAGTTGTGGTTGGATCTTCTAATCTATTCCACTGATCTTCAGCTCTGTTTTGATTCCAATACCATGTTGATTTTACTACTGTGGCTTTGTAGTATAACTTCAAGTCAGGGATTGTGATGCCTCCTGCTTTGTCTTTGCTGCTTAGAATTGCCTTTGCGATTCTAGGTCTCTTCTGGTTCCAGATGAAATTTAGGAGTGATTTCTCTAGATCTATAAGGTATGTTGATGGTATTTCTATTGGGATTGCATTGAATCTGTATAACAGTTTTGGGAGAATGGCCATTTTCACAATGTTTGTTCTTCCTATCCATGAGCAAGGGATGTCTTTCCATTTTCTGAGATCATCTTCAATTTCCTTTTTCAGTGTATTATAATTTTCACTGTAGGGACTTCCGGGAGAACATGGCGGACAGATAACAGCAACTACCGGAGGCTCTCTGAAAGACTCGGCTCAGAAGCCAGGAATGGTGCGGACTAAGGAGACATAAGTCGGTAGAGATATGCTCTGCTGACTCAGGAACGAACTGGGCTGAGAGAAGCCAACTTGGAATGCAGTCCTGGTGCTAAAACAGGAACAGAAAAGACTCGGTGTGGAGGCTGGAACCGCGCCATTGTAAGCCGCGATTTGGGTTTCCCGCCGCGCGGCGGCTGGCTGCCTCTACAGTGGCTCAGCAAGGGGAGAGACGTGCAGAAGCTCTGAGAACGGCAATCTGCGAACGGCAGGGAGGTGTGCACTGACTTGTGGTGAGGTGAGTGAGAGAAACTGACACTCTACCACAGTTTGACTCCAGCAGAGGACTTTCTGGGCCCGAGCAGTCCTGCGGGAGCAGGGCGCGGTGGCGACTCCAGCCACACATCCCCCTCTCAGGCGGGATTGGTGAAAAGTCCCTGGCCTGCGTGAAGCTGCCGGCGGACCTGGTAGGCTGTCCCAACCCAGATCCCAGAGCCTGACGGTGGCCGGGAGGGGAGACGCGTAGGCTGCCTGGTCCGTAACTCCCTGGTGCGCAGCGGTGAGCGGGAACAACTAACTGGCGCAATTCGATCAGGCTGTGGCTGACTGGGAGAGAAGCTGGGCCTCTTATATAAGCTTGCATATATAAGGAACAGAGAAGAAGAGGCAGCATGGGAAGAGGCAGCAACAAGAAAGGCTCCTCGGCCCCCAATTCTGAGAAACAGGCAATAGCAGACACCACACCAATACACATAAGGCACCATATAGAGAGCCTCATAGACCAATTCAGGAATGAAGTTGTCAATGACCTGAAGCTAGAAGTATGCAGAATAGTTAGAGAAATGCTAAGTACCACCCAAGAAAAAACAGGTGGTGGAATGGAAGAACAGAAAAAAAGGGGAGAATTGTTTGATGGAGAAAACAGAGAAAGCATAGATTACGTGAAGCAGGTTCAAAGGGACTACCAAGATACTAAGAAGTCTATAGAAGACTGGCATAACAGCTTGAAAGAAACTAAGGACAGACTATCTGAACTGGAGGGCAGACTTGTAATATGGGAGAATGAAATGAAAAACTTCTTAAAAATAACAAAGAAACAAACAGCAATAATACAAAGACAAGAAGATGATAAGAGGATCCATAACTTAAGGATTAAGAACATAAAAGAAGAAGTAGGGACACAAACAAGTGAACTACAAAAGCTACTCACAGAAATAATCCAGGAGAATTTTCCTAATTTAGCAAAAGGTAAAGATACTCAGATGTATGAGGCATACAGGACCCCAGCTACCTACAACCCAAACAGAGCAACACCCAGGCATATAATAATAAAAATTCCAGAAATTCAATACAAGAACAGAATATTAAAAGCTGTAAGAGACAAGAAACAGACCACTTACAAGGGAACACCCATCAGAATTACAGCAGATTTCTCTGCACAAACCATCAAATCACGAAGAGCGTGGGGGGAAATAATTCAAGCTTTGAAAGATAATAATCTCCAGCCAAGATTGAGATATCCTGCACAACTGTCCCTGGAAATTGATGGAAAAACAAGGTGCTTCCAGGATAAAGAGGAACTGGGGGAATTTGCAACCACCAATTCAACTCTACAGAGAGTATTGCAGGATATTCTAAAAAAGAAAAATACAAAGAATCCAGAAATAATGGCAGAGAGGCCACAACGAATGGAGCAGAGAACAAAATGAAGAAAACAAACTGACAGCTACTGACAGAAAAAGAGCTCAACAGAAATGAGGCAGAGAAGATTGGATGATAGGAACAGCTATTTTGGAGAAAATGACATCTTAATAGGTAATACTGATTTAGTATCATCTTGTTTTGAAGTCTCATCTAGCTTTTGTCCTTCTGTCTCCAATGGTCTAAATAGGCTGTATCTTATTGGATTTTATTATGTACGATAGTATAAGCAAAAACCTTTTAAAGACAAGGAGATTATACAGAAACCATTGTTCATTTTCTGATTCTAAATACTCTGTAATGCTCTCATTCTCTTAAATGGTTTTACATTGTTTTGATATACTTAATGCTACAGTATACGAAGTTGTACTCAAGGATTTCAAAGAAAGAAACAATATGGTAACTACTTTTAGGTTAGGATTATCTGGTGGTGAAACACTATTCTGCTTAAATGGTTATGTTTTGATCTGCGTTGTTTCATTGTTATGCCCTCTTTTATCTCAATCTCCACTCCATTATTTACTTTTTTATCTTTATCCTTTTAATTAAAGGAAAAAAATAGCAGGATATATTATAGTAACCCACTCTGACTTTTCATTACCTTGATTTAAAGCCCTGTATTACTCTCACCATCTGGTTTTTAACTGATGTTCCCCTATTCTGTTTTGCTGGATAGTATCAGGTTCGAAAGTTTAGGCATCAGCTGTGAAGATAATGAGATTCATTATGACGCCCATTGTTGTTGACTTTTATCTACTTTTGAAGACCTACAATGTCTCCAATGTTTTGGTTTTGTCGGTTTTATTCTTCACTGTTTTGATCAATTGTATTATAACTAACGATATAGGCAATTCTATTAGAGATAGCGGGAGGCATTATGGTAACCATTGTTGATCACCTTGTATTATGTTTTTACATTATCTATTATGTCCACCCTTTTGACTTGACCGATTCTGTTCTGTTATGTCACATTTGGTTTTACTCTCTTCCAAAAAAGTAATAAGAACCGTGGGAGCAATGAAACCCAAAATGTGTAATAGTCATTGTACAAAAGAGAGGAAAAGAAAGTGCTCCAAACTATATAACTGCATGTATATTTAAGTGTATAAGATAGAAAATGATATCACAGAGTTTTATTGGATCAATGAACAGAACTGTTTGCAGTATCATTGTTGGAATGTCCACTTTACAAGCTTTAATTTTGTGACTTGAACAATTATTTCTAAGATGACAATATGTAATCCATTAACTAGTGATTTCCTACTGTTCATTTTTTTTTCTGTAAATCTGTATAACTTGTACCCTTTCCCTGCTTTTTTTTCTTTTCTCCTTAAATAAAATTAAAAAAAATAATATTCACTGTATAAGTCTTTCACTTCTTTCGTAAGAGTAATTCCTAAATATTTCATTTTTTTGCTTGCTAATGTGAATAGTCCAGTTTCTCTTATTTCCCTCTCTGTAATTTTGTTGTTCGTGTATAGGAATGCTATTGATTTCTGAGTATTGATTTTGTATCCAGCCACATTACTGAATTTATTTATTGTATCTAACAGTATTTCAATGGAGTTTAGGGGGTCTTCTATGTAGAGTATCGTGTCATCTGCAAACAATGATAATTTAACTTCTTCTTTTCCTATCTTTACCCCTTTTATTTCTCTTTCTTGCCTAATTGCTCTGGCTAGTACTTCCAGTACTATATTAAATAGGAGTGGTGATAAAGGACATCCTTGTCTTGTACCCGATTTTAAAGTAAAGGCTTTCAATTTTTGGCCATTTAGTATGATGCTGGCTGTTGGTTTGTCATAAATGGCCTTTATTATATTGAGGTAAAGACCATTTATTCCAATTTTCTGTAAAGTTCT
Organism: Cavia porcellus; assembly: GCF_034190915.1. Classification (NCBI taxonomy): domain Eukaryota; kingdom Metazoa; phylum Chordata; class Mammalia; order Rodentia; family Caviidae; genus Cavia; species Cavia porcellus. Next base: position 13,029,672 of record NW_026947490.1, read on the forward strand.
TATCATGAATAAGTGTTGGACCTTATCGAAGGCTTTTTCTGCATCTATAGAGATGATCATGTGATTCTTATTTTTGGCTTTATTGATATGGTGGATTACATTTATTGATTTGCGTATGTTGAACCATCCTTGCATTCCTGGGATGAATCCCACCTGGTCATGGTGTATAATCTTCTTGATGATTTGCTGGATCCTATTTGCCAATATTTTATTGAGGATTTTTGCATCTGTGTTCATTAGGGAGATCGGTCTATAGTTCTCTTTTATAGTTGGGTCTTTCTCAGGTTTTGGTACTAGAGTAATATTTGCTTCCAGGAATGACTTAGGAAGGATTGCTTCCCTTTCAATTTCATTGAATAGTTTGAGGAGTGTCGGCATTAGGTCTTCTTTATATTTCTTGTAGAATTCTGCAGTGAATCCATCTGGGCCTGGGCTCTTCTTGGTGGGCAAGGACCCAATTACATTCTCAATTTCATTAGCAGAGATTGGATTATTCAACAGTTTTATATCCTCTTGATCTAGCTTTGGTACTTCATATGCTTCTAAGAATATGTCTATTTCTTCTGTGTTATCAAACTTTTGAGAGTAGAGGTTTTCCAAATAGGTGTTGATGATCCTCTGTATTTCTATTGGGTCTGTAGTGATTTCTCCTTTTTCATTTCTTATTGCATGAATTTGAGCTTTTTCTTTCCTTTTTTTAATAAGGTTGGCTAGGGGCTTATCGATTTTATTTATTCTTTCAAAGAACCAACTCTTTGATTCGTTGATTCTTTGGATTGTTTCTTAGTCTCTATTGCATTGATTTCTGCTCTGATTTTTATAATTTCCTCTCTTCTTTTGGCTTTGGGCTTGACTTGCTCTTCTTTTTCTAGCTGTTTGAGGTGTAGCATCAAATTATTTATTTGTATTCGTTCTGTTTTCCTGATGTGGGAACTCAGTGCAATAAATTTTCCTCTCAGAATGGCTTTCATTGCATCCCACAGATTCTGGTAAGTTGTATCTGCATTTTCATTTTCTTTTAGGTATTGTTTAATTTCTTCTTTAATTTCTTCTGTGACCCACTGATTACTCAAGAGTGTGTTATTTAGTTTCCATGTGTTTGCGGAATTTTTGCAGTATCCTTTGTCATTAATTTCTAATTTCAGAGTGCTATGATCCGATAATATGCAAGGGATGATTTCAACTCTTTTGCATTTGTTTAAATATGTTCTGTGAGCTAATATATGGTCTATTTTAGAAAATGATCCATGTACTGCTGAGTAGAATGTGTATTCTGATGTTGTTGGGTGGAACATTCTGTATATGTCTATCAAACCCATTTGTTCACAGGTGTGATTCAGTTCTGTTATTTCTTTGCTCATTTTCTGTCTGGTTGATCTGTCCCTTGGTGTCAGTGGTGTATTAAGGTCTCCTGTTACAATTGTGTTACTGATAATTTGAGTTTTCATTTCTGTTAATAATTGTTTTATATAACTGGGTGCTCTGGAGTTTGGTGCGTATACATTTAAGATAGTTATCTCTTCCTCTTGGAGTTTTCCCCTTATGAGTATGTAGTGACCTTCTTTGTCCTTTATGGTCATTGTTGGTTTAAAGTTCACGTTGTCTGCAAACAGAATGGCTACTCCTGCCTTTTTTTGGATTCCTGCTGCATGAAGAATTGTTTTCCATCCTTTGACTTTCAGTCTGTGAGTATCTTTCTGGGTTAGATGGGTTTCCTGTAAACAGCATATGGTTGGATTTTGTTTCTTGATCCATTCTGCTAGTCTGTTTCTTTTGATTGGTGCATTGAGACCATTTACATTAATGGTTATTACTGTTAAATGCTGGTTAATTGTAGGAATGTTATCTCTCTGCTGTTGCATCTTTATCTTTCTGTTCTGTTTAATTATTTGCTTTGCTTAGTGCTTTTTTCCTTTGTGTATCTAAACTGTCTTTCAATATTTTTTGCAGGGTTGGTTTGGTGTTCATGAAGTTCTTCAGCTGTTCTTTGTCATGGAAGTATCGTATTGCTCCATCTATTTTGAATGATAGTTTTGCAGGATATATCAGTCTTGGTTGGAAATCATTTTGCTTTAGGATCTGGAATACTTCACTCCATGCTCTTCTTGACTTTATCGTTTGTGCTAAGAAGTCTGCTGTGATTCTGATAGGTTTTCCTTTATAAGTGATTTGTCTTTTCTCTCTGACAGCTTTTAATAATCTATTCTTGTGTTGGATTTCTGGGATGGTGATTATTATATGTCTGGGTGTAGTTTTATTTTGGTTATGACTGTTTGGAGTTCTATATGCTTCACTGATCCTGATGTCAGTTTCTGATCTCATGCTTGGGAAATTTTCAGCTATTACTTCTCTAAATATCCTCCTGACATCCTTCATGTTGTCTCCCTCTCTTTCATTAATCCCTATCATTCTTATGTTATTCTTCTTTGCATCGTCTTGCAGTTGTTGAATTGTTGTTTCCTGGTTCCTTATTATTTTCAAAAGATCTTTCCTTTCCTGTTCACTAGCTGCAATCCTGTCTTCAAGGTCTGAAATTCTATCTTCACTTTCATTAAGGCGGTTTTTACAACTTTCAGTGGAGTTTTTTATTTCCTGTATATCTCTGTGCATCTGCATTATGTATTCTGTTTGTTTCTTATATTGCTCGTCTAGGGATTCTATCTTTTTGTTTAGTTCCTCCAATTTTTTATCTGTGTTTTCTTTAGATATATTTAGAATCTCTTTCATTTCTTTTATCATTTCTTCTTTTATCTGGGAGATTATTTCAAGTTTGAATTTCTTTAAAGCTTCCTGGAGTTGCTTGTCAATTTCAGTGGCTATTGTGTCCGATATATGAGGTGGATGGGATATATTTTCGTCTATATACATCGCTCCTAGGGTTTCTTGAGATGGGCTGGAGGTTTGAGGTTGTAATTTGGTCTTTCGTTTTGTCATTTTCCTATATTTCTGTGTTTCAAGTGTTATTTGAAAGCTTCCTCAGGATCTGTTGAAAATCCCCTTCTATGTTTGGAGCTACTGAGACTCTGGCGCGGCGCTACCCAAGCCATTAGGCCTACAGAACCAGTGGCCCTCCTCTGCCTGCTCAGAACTCCACAGTTCCAGACAAGCTGGGCCTCAGGGACACTGTGCGCCCACCTGCCCCTTGGAAGCTCCACAGTTCTTCAATCGCAGCCGGGTTAGGGTACTCACCACAGGCCACAGTGCTTCAGGAACCTGTGGACCCTCCCTGGTTGCAGAGATATCCACAGTCCTCCAGACACATGGAGAGGCCGATGCAGGCACCCCAAATCTGCCCAGCTCCTCCTCTGCAGACCAATGGCCAGGCGCGGCAGCTAAACAGGCTGGGCTAGGCTGGTAGTGTGGGCCAGCCCACCTATCGGGAGCTCAGCAGGTCTCCAAATGAAGCCGGGAATGGGGAGGCTGATGTGGAAGCCTCAAACCCACCTCTCCCCTTCACTGCACCTGGAAGCCTGAGGGAACTCCAGCAGTCTGGGTGCAGATATCCAGAGTCCTCCAGACACGCAGAGAGGCCAGTGAGGGCACCCCAGATCTACCCAGCTCCTCCTCTGCAGACCTATGGCCAGGCGCGGCCGCTAAACAGGCTGGGCTAGGCTGGTAGTGTGGGCCAGCCCACCTATCGGGAGCTCAGCAGGTCTCCAAATGAAGCCGGGAATGGGGAGGCTGATGTGGAAGCCTCAAACCCACCTCTCCCCTTCACTGCACCTGGAAGCCTGAGGGAACTCCAGCAGTCTGGGTGCAGATATCCAGAGTCCTCCAGACACGCAGAGAGGCCAGTGAGGGCACCCCAGATCTACCCAGCTCCTCCTCTGCAGACCTATGGCCAGGCGCGGCCGCTAAACAGGCTGGGCTAGGCTGGTAGTGTGGGCCAGCCCACCTATGGGGAGCTCAGCAGGTCTCCAAATGAAGCCGGGAATGGGGAGGCTGATGTGGAAGCCTCAAACCCACCTCTCTCCTTCACTGCACCTGGAAGCCTGAGGGAACTCCAGCAGTCTGGGCGCAGATATCCAGAGTCCTCCAGACACGCAGAGAGGCCAGTGAGGGCACCCCAGATCTGCCCAGCTCCTCCTCTGCAGACCTATGGCCAGGCGCGGCAGCTAAACAGGCTGGGCTAGGCTGGTAGTGTGGGCCAGCCCACCTATCGGGAGCTCAGCAGGTCTCCAAATGAAGCCGGGAATGGGGAGGCTGATGTGGAAGCCTCAAACCCACCTCTCTCCTTCACTGCACCTGGAAGCCTGAGGGAACTCCAGCAGTCTGGGCGCAGATATCCAGAGTCCTCCAGACACGCAGAGAGGCCAGTGAGGGCACCCCAGATCTGCCCAGCTCCTCCTCTCAGTTTTCGATAGAGTTTTTAGTTTCCTGGTAGTCTCTTTGAACCTGCTTCACGTATTCTATGCTTTCTCTATTTTCTCTATCAAACAATTCTCCCCTCTTTTTCTGTTCTTCCATTTCACCATCTGTTTTTTCTTGGATGGTGCTTAGCATTTCTCTAACTATTCTGCTTATTTCTAGCTTCAGGTCATTAATAACTTCATTCCTGAACTGATCTATGAGGCTCTCTAGATGGCGCTTTATGTCTATTGGTGCGGTGTCTGCTATTGCCTGTTTCTCAGGATTGGGAGCCGAGGACCCTTTCTTGTTGCTACCTCTTCCCATATTCTTTGTTCCTTATATATGCAAGCTTATATAGGAGGCCCAGCTTCCCTCCCTGTCAGCCACAGCCTGATCAATTGTGCCGGCTAGGTTTTCCCGCCCACCGCAGCACACCAGGAAATTGTAGACCAGGCAGCCTACGCGGGGCCCACCCCTCCAGGCCACCCTCAGGCTCTGGGATCTGGGTTGTGTTAGCCTACTGGGTCTCCACCAGCAGCGTCACATAGGCTAGGCACTTCTCACCAATCCCACTTGAGAGGGGGATATGTGGCTGAGGTCGCTGCAGCGCCCCACTCCCGCAGGTCTGCCCAGTCCCAGAATGTCCTCTGTTGGAGTCTCCCAAACCGTGGGAAGAGTGTCAGTTTCTCTCACTCACCTCACCGCAAGTCAATGCACAGCTCCCCGCCCATCCTGTTTTCAACTCCTTTCATCGATTCCCTTCTCAGAGCTTCCGCGAGTCTGTCTCCCTGCCGAGCTGATGTAGATGCAGCCGCAGCGTGGCAGGAAACCCAAATCGCGGCTTCCAATGACACGAGCTCCAGCCTCCACACTGAGGCCCCTCTTTTCCTGTTCTAGCACCAGGACTGCATTCCAAGTTGGTTTCTCTCAGCCCAGTTCGTTCCTGGGTCAGCAGAGCATATCTCCACCTGTTTAGAACTCCTTAGTCTGCACCATTCCTGAATTCTAAGCCGAGTCTCTCAGAGAGCCTCCGTAGCTGCTGCTATCTGTCCGCCATGTTCTCCCGGTCTGCCATTATTTCTGTGAAGGGTTCTTTATGACATTTGTGCTATCTCTGGCTTTCTCTTTAACTCCATTCAGTCTTATTTTGTTCTTCTTTGCTTTATTTTGCAGCTGTTGGATTGAGGTTTTCATGGTCCCTTGGCTATTTTTAAGATGTCACTCTCTTCATAGTCACTAACTACAATCTTGCCATCTACATCTGACAGCCCATCTTTACCTTAATTCAATTGATTGTGGCTACTTTCAATAACATTTTTAATCTCCTGGATATGTGTTTGGATTTGTTTCATGGCTTCCATTTCTTACCTATGTCATGCATTCATGGTTTCCATCACTTACCTAAGCTCATCTAATTTATAATTTGTATGTACTCTAAATTCATTGGGCATGTCTTTCATTTTGATCTTCATTTATTTTTTTTACCAGAGAGACTATAATTTCTACAGCCATATCCATGGTTTTTTCATTTCTGCTACTTTCATTTCAGAAAGATCCAGTGTCTGGCTTCCAATTTCTTCTATGTCCTAGTGCTCTGTACTTATTCTGTGTCAAGGCTACTTTGCTGGTAACAGACTAGGGGATGCTTCTAGTCCTTTGTATTTAGGGCAAAGCGTGACTTCTGGCAACCACCTGAGCAGAGTCTGAATGATCCTAGCTCCTATCTCTCTGAAGAATTCATCCAGTCCACTGCTGGCAGTCTTCTGTGACTGGATGGCTTCCCTTATTCATTTTGGAACTTTGCAGTGAGAAGATCAGAGATTGTTCACCTGTTGGGATTTGCCCTGATTCCTTTGAAGTATAAAGGTAACCCTTCCCCTTCATTTCTGTTCTCTCTCTCTGTGTGTGTGTGTGTGTGTGTGTGTGTGTGTGTGTGTGTCCTGAAGCACGGAAGTGATTCACCTCACTCACCAACCATTGGCTTTGTCTGGCCCCTTGGGATACAGTGTCCTCTACTCAGGGCCCTAACATGCTGCTTGCTCCAGATATAATTTTTTAAAAAATACTTTTGATCCAGGCTGCAGCCCCTCCAGAGGGAGAACCACTAGCATCTGCTGAGATCTGCAACATGTTGGAACTAACGACATATACTTATTACTGTTATTGTGGTAACCTGCTGTGAAGTTCTGTATCAATTTCACTACACTGTCTCAGTTGGCTTTATTCTGTCTTGTTCTGTTGTATTTTACTACCTTCAAAATTAAAACAAAAATTGAATACTTGTCAAAATATACTGTTACATGATGAAAACAAAGTACTAATTATTGTGTAAAAGATGTTACAATTTTTGTAAAAGGTAGAAAAATAATCTATGTAAATATACATGTATGTATACAAATATGTAAGTATTTGTATTTATTATATCAGTCTAGATAAGGTATCTCTGGAAAGTCTTGAATTAAAAAAAATTTTTGGTTGGTTCTGACAACCAGAACTGGCAGTAAGAGATTTACTTCTATTGTATAACTTTTTGTACAATGGAATATTTTTAAACATACATGCATTTTTTAAAAATAAACTAAAATCTCCACAGTAAAAAAATATTTTTGATCACTGGTGGCTTGAATCTATAGATGCAGATAAAGGGAGAATGTACCTAGAAATCTCCCTTTCTAATATGTTAAACCACTATGGACTCATGAAATGTTTTATAGTAAAGGGAATGAATGTCACTTGATTTTTAAGTTTTGAAGCAATGAATATAATTTTCTCCATGTTTGTAGCATGATGCAAATGGTAGCATTGCAGATGTGGTTTTCATTTCGTGGATCAGTCTCTAAGACTTGAAGAGACTGGGCATCTGTCATAGGCAAGGAGCTTGCTTGAAAGCAATAGCATGTCACCTCTGGTCTCTGTGAATTAGAGAGAATATGAATTTTCTAACAAAGTGAAGAGTAATAAAATGAATACTGTTGCCTTTGGGACTCGTTCTTTATAGGAACACACTAATTGCTCTTATCTGAGACAAACAATCTGGAATATAGTTTGAACTGATCAGCTTTCAAGAGGATATAGCCAATTGCTCTTTTTTTCTAGACACTTTTCTGAGTTATTTTGTCCTTCTTTTCTTTCTTCATTCAGAAAAGCAGCTAGTCACCCAAGTGCTTGGTTCTGAGAAACACTCCAACATAAATGACTGGAGTGTCACATATTTTTATTCTTAGAAACAGCATTATAACTTTAATATTTATTTAAAATATTAAGTAAGTGAGTGTTCATTTATTATGTATTCCTGTACCCATGCACTCAAGAAACATCTTAAAAAGTGACAAGGCATTGAGTTAGATTTGAGCATTTATGTGATATCTTTATTCTTCATGATCATGGGAGTCCCAGTTCATATTACTAAGAGCTCTTTGGAGGAATTGCCCAACACAGTTATGGAGGCTGAGAATTTCCTAAATATGCAGTTTGCAAGCTCAAGACTCAACAGAGTTGATGTTTCATTTCAAGTTCAAAAAGTGAAAAATATATGTCTTGTTTTAAGGCTTTCAGGTGTGGGAAGCTCCATTTTACTTAGGTGAAAGAATCAGACTTTTTGTTTAGTTCTGCTTTGGGGAGGGCAGTCTGCTTTATCCATTCTATTAGTTTACATTTTTATCAAAAACCATTCTCCTATACACATCCAGAATAATGTCTGACAAACTATGTAGGTTCTTCATGGCTCAGAAAAATTAATACATAAGATTAATCAGCATAATTGGTCATCTGAGAAATGCAAGTTAAAACACTGAGATTTTGTCTCGTTCCAGAAAAAATAGCTATTAGTAACAAATCAACCAATAGCAAATACTGGCTGGGGCTGTGGTTGGAGTGTATACTAGTGCAAACATTGTGGAAATCAGTATGTAGATCCCTCAAAATCTAGGCTCCATTTGATCCAGCTATTCTCCTACTCAGTAACTTTCCAGGAGAATTAAAAACATCACACCACAACAATGTATGTTTATAATAGTATAATTTGTAAGAGCTAAGTCTTGAAAACAACTCAAAGGCACATCAACCAAAGGATGATAAAAGAGATGTGTTTTTTTAAATACCATGGGGTACAACTAAATCATAAAGAAGGATAGACTTGAGACATTTATAGGTGCAACTTGAGACTATAATCATAAGTGAAATAAATCAGACTCATGTGTGGAAACTTCATACTGTGTTCCTGGTATGAGAAACTGAAAGAGCAAATAAGGATCAACATGTAAATTAAATACTGTGAAACGTGAAAAAAATGTTCAGAAGGAAAAAGAAAATAGAATGGGAGAAACAGGAAGGAAAGGAAAAATATGTTAATTATATTAGTAATTTCTCTTAGTTCATTGAAAAAGAAAAGTTTGTGCTAATATTGTTTGGAGCATTTTTAAATGCCCATATTTCATACTCTGAGAAACTATTTTGAAGATAACTGTACACAGTGTATTAGCTATTGCTATTCTCCTACTACTGTTTTATGAAATTTTGTTTTATTTTTTCCCATTACATAAAAAGATGAATCATCACATAATTTTAACAGCTTAACAGTGAACTAAATAGAAAAAAATTACATAATAAATCAATATTTGTCCTTCAGACTTATTTTACAGAGATTGCTAATTCACCTTTGGAGAAGTCTATAAATTCCTTGCATTTGTAGTATTTATTTAGGCACTTCTCAAAATGCTAAACACTGTTAAAGGCTTTGATTTTGAATCCACTTAGTTTGCCTTTTAACTGATAATTCAGTATTCAGGCATAAATGCAGTTGAAGGAAAGGATAACATTATTTAAATTTCCCCAACAGTGGGCTGGGGATTTAGCTCAGTGGCATAAGCGCCTGCCTTGAAAGCAGGCAGTCGTGAGTTCGATCCCTGGTACCAATAAAAAAGAAAAAGACAAAAAAAAATTTTCCCGACATTTGTGAAGACTATATTATAGAAGAATTTATTTTACTTTACATATAGCTGGAATCAAAATTTCATAGTTGCTTATGTGCAGAATTTCCCCTGGAATTATCATCTTTATTCAGTTGTGATAAAGTAACTTCCATACCAAGAAATCTGCCTTGAATTTTTATGTATTTTAAAATAGGTTCATAAAAAAGACATCTCATCCTTTTGTAGGATGAAGGTAGGTATAAATATATTTAATATTATACATAGAAGTGTGAACAGAAAGTGATTGTGTCCTGATTCTAGTTGCAAATTACTTTCCTTCTTTTATGATCACATCACATGTTGTCAGATTTAGTCAGATGGACCCATTAAATCTAATCCCTGGCATAGCTTGCTGTCTCTCTCCAGCTATCTGTACCATAGTTTACCTGAAGACCCTGGGTCTGATGCTCTATAAAATCTAAGATCTCCATGCACATTTTTACTTCAAGCTAGGGGTCTCTGACTCTGGGACTTGAAATCATTTATGCTTAGACTGTAGCAAAACCTCAAGATTGGGTGAAATCACTGTGGTTTCTATTGACTCGTGCTTTAAATGAGATTTATATTAACCTGTACATTATTTATTTTTTTAGCTGAAAAAAAATTGTGCATACTGTTCCGGGAGAACGTGGTGGAGAGATAGCAGCAGCTTTGGAGGCTCTCTGAGAAACCGCACTTAAAATCCAGGAGTAGTGCTGGGCGAGAAGTCCTAAGCAAGGGGAGATATACCTTGCCGACCCAGGAATGAACTAAACTAAGAGAAACCAACTGGAAACGCAATCCCGGTGATATAACAGGAGCAGATAAGGTCTCATCACGGAAGCTGGGGCCCGCGCCACTGGAAGCTGTGATTTGAATTTCCTGCAGCTGCTGCTCTGTCCCAATTGGCATGGCAAGGAGAGAGGTATGAAAGCTCTGAGAGTGGGAAGCGGTGAATGGAGTTGAGAGTGGGACTGGCCAGGAGCCCTGCATAGACCTGCAGTGAGTGAGCAGATCATGGACCCTTCCATAGAGTAGGAGACTTCAGCAAAGGGCATGCTGGGACTGGGCAGACTAGCCAGAACAGGGCACTGCAGTGACTTCAGTCACATATTCCCCTCTCAAGCGGGATTGGTGAGCAGTGCCTGGCTTGGGTGATGCCACTGACTAAGACCCAGTAAGCTAGTCCAAACTAGGTCCCTGTGCCTGGCGGTGCACCCTAGCAGTGAAGCCTTCAGTAGGTTGACCTGGAGGGGTGGGTCCAGCATAGGCTACCCAGGTCTGTGTCTCCCTAGTACACTGCAGTGGGTGGGAACACTTAGCTGGCACAATTCAAACAAACTGTAACCGACAAAGAAAGAAAATGGGCTTCTTATATATGCTTGTATAAAAGGTGAAAGGGTCGTTGACCCAGACCAGACACTGTAGCCAAAAAAAGCCTCAGCCAGAATTAGGGAGCTCCTGTCTCCCCCGCCCCTAGAGATTTACCTATAACCCTATATCCCCCCCACCCTTTGGAATCTGCCCCTGGCGCCAAACGTGTGCCAATGAAATACCTGTGCATCTCTAATGGCCTTAGGACACTTCCCTAAGCTTAGGCTACTTATATTCCCCCACACCACCTGTCCGTGTGAGAGAGATTGCCAGATTTCAGCAGCCGGCATGCCAGTCCTTTCTCTCTGTGTTCCCAGAATAAAGGCCTCTTTTGATTTATACTCCTCATCTTTTGGGAATATTTTTCATCTTCTGGAAATAATCCTATCAAAAGGAACAAAAAATATGGGAAGAGGGAGCAACAAGAAAGGGTCTCAGCCCCCAATCCTGAGAAACATGCAATATCAGACACGCCACCAATAGACATAAAGCGCTATCTCCAGAGCCTCATAGACGAGTTCAGGAATGAAGTTATTAATGACCTGAAGCAAGATATAAGTAGAATAGTTAGAGAAATGTTAAGCGCCGCCCAAGAAAAAACAGATGGTGGAATGAAAGAACAGAAAAAAAGGGGAGAATTGTTTGATGGAGAAAATAGAGAACACATAGAATACATGAAGCAGGTTCAAAGAGATTACCAGGAAACTAAAAACTCTATCGAAAACTGGCATAACAGCTTGAAAGAAACTAAGGATAGATTATCTGAAATGGAAGCCAGATTTGTAATATGGGAGCATGAAATGAAAAACTTAAAAATAACAAAAAAACAAACAGCAACAATACAAAGGCTAGAAGATGAGAAGAGGATCTATAATTTAAGAATTAAGAACATAGAAGAAGTAGGTACACAAACAAATGGACTACAAAAGCTATTCACAGAAATAATCCAAGAGAATTTCCCTAATTTAGCAAAAGGTAAAGATACTCAGATGTATCAGGCATGCAGGACCCCAGCCACCTACAACCCAAACAGAGCTACACCCAGGCATATAATAATCAAAATACCAGAAATCCAATATAAGAACAGAATATTAAAAGCTGTCAGAGACAAGAAACAGATCACTTACAAGGGAACACACATCAGAATTACAGCAGACTTCTCGACACAAACCATCAAATCATGAAGAGCATGGAGGGAAATAATTCAAGCTTTGAAAGATAATAACCTCCAGCCAAGATTGGTATATCCTGCACAGCTGTCCCTAGAAATTGATGGAAAAACAAGGTGCTTCCATGATAAAGAGGAACTAGGGGAATTTGCAACCACCAATTCAATTCTACAGAGAATACAGTAGGATATTTTTAAAAAAGGAAAATACCAAGATCCCACAAACAGTGGCAGAGAGGCCACAATGAATGGAGCAGAAAGAGAAATGAAGATGACAAACTGACAACAAATGACAGAAAAAGAGCTCAACTCTGCCTCAATGAGGCAGAGAAGATCGGATGGTAGGAACAGCCATTTTGGAGAAAATAAGACATCATAATAGCTAGTGCTGATTTAGTATCATCTTGTTTTGAAGTCCCATCAAACTTGTATTCTTCTGCCTCCATCAATCTTAAAAGGTTGTATCTTATTGGATTTTTATTATATATGATAATATAAGCAAAAACTTTTATAGACAAGGAGATTATACAGAAACCATTGTTCATTTTCTGTTAATTGTTCCTAAATACCCTTTAATAATGTCATTCTCTTGAATGGTTTTATAGTATCTTGATATGTTTGGTGCTACAGTATATGAAGTTATACTCAAAGATTTCAAGGAATGAGACACTGGTAACTATTTTTATGTCAGGATATCTTGTGGTGAAACACTATTTTGCTTAAATGGTTATGTTTTGACCTGCACTATTCTGTTATTATGCCCTCTCTTATCTCAATCTCCCCTTTTTTAATTATTTACTTTTTTATTATCTTTTTAATTAAGGGAAAATAAAAAATAGCAGGATACATTATAGTAACCTACTTTGATTTCCTATTAACTTGATTTGAAATCCTGTATTGCCCTCACCATCTTGTTTTGACTGATTTTCCCCTATTCTGCTTTGTTTGATAGTACCAAGTTCGAAAGTATAGGCAACAACTGTGAAGACAGTAAGATTCATTAAGACACCCATTTTGGTTGACCATTATCTTCTTTTAAAGTCCTGTAATGTCTCCAATGATTTGGTTTTATTCTTTACTGTTTTGTTCAATTTTATTATAACTGGCAATTCTTCTTAAAATAGCAAGAGGTAGTATGGTAACCATTGTTGATCACCTTGTATTTTGTTTTTACATTATCTATTATGTCCATCCTTTTGATTTGACTGACTCTGTTCTGATATGTCGCATTTGGTTTTACTCTCTTCAAGAAAAGTAATCAGAACTGTGGGAGTAATAAAACCCAAAATGTGTAATTGTCATTGTACAAAAGAAAAGAAAAGAAAGTGCTCTAAAGGTTATAACTGCATATATGTTTAAGTGTATAAGATAAATAACCATATTACTGAGTTTTTTTGGATCATTGAACAAAACTGTCTACACTTCACTGCTTGAAAGTTCACTTTATATGCTTTAATTTTGTAACTTGAACAACTATTTCTAAGATGAGAATATGTAATCTATTAACTAGTGATTTTTTTACTGTTTATTTTTTAAATTTTTATAACTTGTATCCTTTTTCTGTTTTCTTTTTCTCCTTAAATAAAAAAAATTGTGCATACTTATAGTAAACAAAATAATGACTTAAATATGTATATTTTGTTGAGTGGCTAAATTATAATAGTAAACATAGAGATTATCTCACATGCTTATTTTTTGTTATGGGAACTCATGTGAAGTCTACCCTCTTTGTTACATGCAAGTATGAAATACATTGTCATTAACTTTAGTGAATGTTGCATGGTAGATTTCTTGAAATTATCCATCCTGCCTAACTGAGATGTCACATCCTTTGATGAACAGCTTGCTACTTTATCCTTCACCCAACTCCTGGGAAACACCATTCTACTATCTATTTCCACTTGTTTGATTTTTTCTTTTTTTGGAGACAGGGTGTTGCTATGTAGTTCAGGCTGTTGCATTCCATTCCGCAGCTTCATTAATGAATCTTTTATTTAATTATTAGAAATCTTATACTCTTCAGTGCGGGCCTGTAGAAAATGGTCATTAGGATGTGACTGCAGATTACCCTCTTAAATAGTCCTCCATGTCCCATGATTCAGGCATCTAGAGATTTATTCCTGGTGGCATTTTAATTCAAGGATTAAATTGCAGGCAGATAATTCTTGAAAGTAGATAAGATTGAATTTGGGTTAAATAAAAATAATTCCATAATGTCAGGTATTGTATTAAAATGCTTTTTAGAATGAAGTTATAAGATGATTAACCTTAAATTGAAAAACAAGAGGAAATCTTTTTTACTAGAACACTTACTCTGTGAGATTATTAAAAGTATTTACATTGCATGCTGAATCAGCAATTTCAAGTATGTATGACAACACAAACTGGAAGTTCTTTTCATTGGAGATTTTTAGATACAATTTTCAGAAATACGTATTTTAGATATTTATTTTATAATACAAGTATATATATATATATTCTGTGGTTCTAACATTCTAAAAAGAACCTGTTTAATCTCTATCCTATGTGTTATAACATAGAATTAATCTTATTCAGATTATCTTTTTAAGTTAACTGCTTGGTTTAAATGGGATAAAATATAACTGAATAATTGGATTGACTGGAAACTTTGAGATTTTAAATGCCATCAGGGTTGTACTTTCTACAACATTTATGATTTTTCTTTTGATTTTGTAGCAGTGATTTAATTAGGTTCCTGGAAGAGATGAGATGAAGCCTGGAAAACTTCCCCAGTAATGTCTACTTCCTGTTGACAAAATCTGTGACCCTCTTAACTGTCCAAGACTGTGAAGTAGGATGCCACAGCATAGGCCATGCTTGCAGTCAGATGGTTCCCAACCTGCTTGGCGAGGTGGCTAAAAGATATGCCCTCAGTGAGAAAGCAATCTGACAGCCTCTAGTTTCACACTCTAGGTGGCAGAACTTTTGATGGTGGGAGATGAAGATGTGATTGGAGGGTCTGATGGTATGATGAACTCCAGAATGGCTCATAGGTTGGGAGTTGTTAGACTCTTGATCAGACGTCACTCACTGATTTTCACACATGATGCTCTTGGAAAGTCCCTAGCATGGAGGAAAGACACACTGATGTGTCAAAAGGGTACCTGTAAGACTAAGGGATTTTTGTTTTAAAAAGTTCTGAGAATTTCTCAAATACTGGCTATTATCTTGAAACCCTATTCCCCATCCAAGATACTGCTATTTACTCTCCCTCCTGGAAATTTTCAGTGGATTCTACTGCATGCTGAATCTCAGTAAGGCCTGAACCCATGCCAACAGTTTAATTGCTTTTCTTGGCTTGAACAAGTATGTGTTTCAGCTACCTAAGGTTAGCGTCTCCACCAAGATTTGGCAGTTTATGTTTTAAATATTATTTTAGAAATTAGAATGGCTTGGAGAATTTAAATTTCCCTAAGTTAAAAATAATCACTTGGTGCCAGGGATTTAGCTCAGTGGTATAACTGCCTGCCTGGCAAGCACAGGTCATGAGTTTGATCCTTGGTACCAGAATAAATTGGTACCATCTGTAAATACAGTTGAACTCAAACAATAGCAAGATAATGTATCACATTTAAAAATAATCATTTTTCAATATAGTAGAATTGGAAGACTAAAAAGAAAATATTTATTTATGATTTCCTCAAACAAAGTAAAACATTGGTAATTTTTACTTGTTTATTTTTAATCAAAATTTCTTCATCCTAAATCCTCCACCTCACAGTACTTGCCTCACATCTTTTATTTTATATTTTACTATATATTTATAACTTATAAGCATTAAACATATTTACAGTTGATCATATTATGAATGAAGAAACTTATATAGATGTAGTTTCTAGTAACTTTTCCATTGTTGGGAGAAAATACCTGACACCCACAATTTAAAGAAGGAGTTTATTTTGGCTTATGGTTTTAGAAAGTTCAGTCCATGATTAGTTGGCTTCATGGAAGGAGCATATTGGTGGATATACATGGAAGAGAAAATCCACTTGTGTATGACAGTCAGGAGGCAGAGAAAGAAGAGATCAACACACACTTTCAGATCAGACCTCAGTGTCTTACTGACCTTGAACACATGAAAATATTGAGATCCCATGGGGTTCTTGAATTTAATGCTAGGATGTTTTGACTTACTTGTTGTCTATGGGACACTAATAAGAAGAATTAAGGAGGAGAGTGCCATAGACTCTTTTAAGAGGTTGTAGTATTATTACACAGAGGTATGCAGAAATGCAAGGAGATGTGAAGTCTAGCAAAAAGGTGGTTAGCTAGGGCTCTAATGTCTAATGTCCAGAAATTTGTTACTAGATTGGAAAAGGCATAGCCAAGAAGGAATTACTAGGCCCTGGAGGGAAATAATCCCCACTCAGACCTACAGAATGCAATCTTAAGGGCATCCACCATCTAAGCTGAGAACACAAGGAAAGATCTTGTGCAAATGAGAACAAATCTCCTCCTGTGGATGCAAGCAGATCTGAAGGAGACCAGACCAGTAGCAGGACTGGTCCAGGTACCTTGGCAGGGATGTGCTACGGATCCTTCGAGAGGACCACAGTTAGCCTCTTCCCAGAGCACTGAGATCTTCAAATCCATACTCACAATGGTATATCAGACATGACTTATTGTAACAGTTGGATGTGCCTTGTGTTACAGCCTTGTCACAGCCAATGTGACAGCTCATTTCACAGTGACTTGGTTTTGATGCTGTTTGATTCTCAGGCTGCCTGATCTTGTTATGCATATTCATATGTGATCAAGCCAAAACTATCTTTCTTCTAGTGACACAATGACCCCATGGATTCCTGCCAATCTCTTGCTAAAGCACTCAGCAAGAGGTAGGTGTAACCCAAGCCAGTGGCAATGGGAAGGGGAAAGCAGTCTTGCAATATATCAGATTTGGAAATCCCTTGGATATGACCATTATGGGAGAAAGAAGAAGTGAGCTGATACTGGGTCGTGGTATTTAAATCTTTGTTTAAAGAAAAGAGTTTGTTTAAAGCTAAGGTTAGTCTTTTAGAAAAGCCCATGTAAACACTTTTGTCTACTCTTTTAGGAGACTCATAGATGGTATATCCAAAGGTTAAGAACACATTTGTAGAGAGAAAAGTCCCAGGGATTGGACAGGTTGATCTGAAAGGTTCCTTTTTCTCTTTCAAGATTAGAACAGTTACAGAACCTAAGAGCTATTCTTGGGGTTACTGCCTGCTCAGGAAGTCAGGAAAAAGAGTTGACTATGTAAAGCATGAGAGAAAATAGGGGGAAATGTGTTTTGTTTGAGACTGGTCAGTCTGACACACAAGTAGACAATTCATGAGATGGTAAATAGATTAGGAAGGTACATTTTGAGAAAATGTACCAGGCAATAGATCTATATTCTTTAATAGTGTAATCACTGGTCACATATGAGCATTGAGAACTTTAAAGAAAAGTGGTTGATCCTATCTGGGATGCATTGTTTGTGTTCTTAAAGTACATGTTATTTAAAGACCTACTTGAAGAACACAAAAACCAAAAGAATGTAAAACATGTCCACTTTATAATATTAATTTCTGTTGAAATAATAATTTGAATATAGTAGCCCAAATAAAACATATTGTTAAATTGATTCTGGTTTACTTTTTTATTTAGATTTTTAAATAATTTTATTTAAACAGAAAAAAAGCAAAAAGAAAAAAGGGTAGCAACCATATGGAATCCAAAAAAAAAACCACTAAGAAATCACTAGTCGGTTTAATTTTTAAATGTGGCTCTTAGAAAAATTAAAAGTATGCATGTGGTTCACATTTGCAGCATGCACTATACCTCTCCTGACTAAGTTTACTATGGCTAGTTTTTATGGGTATCTATCAGAGGCAACCTGGGAATGGTTGAGGTCTTTGGTGTGAGATCATAGAGAAGCGCAGAAGTCTGAGGACATAATTATGGGGCAGGTCTACACTTAGAGATCTAGAAAGAGGTGTCTGGAAGGGACTAAAAGTGAAGTCAGAGAAGCAGGTGAAGCTAGTATTTTAGGGATGCAAGAAAGAGCTTTAGGAAAGATTGAGGGGAAATAAGTAAATTAAAGATATGCCACATATAGGAAGCTAATCACCTCAGTGAACATAACTTTTTGTGTCAAAAACGTGTGCTAAGATTATTAATAGCAATAAGAATGAAAATAGGAAAAGGGGACCTAGAGGAGAGAGGAAAGAGTGAGGGGAGAAGATTAAAAACAGAATCACGTTGTATAATGTACCTGTGCCCACTCCCCAGGATGACTGTAAATTGCATGTGCTGCATCCATGCACTAATAATAATAATAAAAAGAAAGATGGGCTCAAGAACAGGATCGTGCTCAGTAGCCTGGCATATTTTAGCTACTGGAGAGTGCGTGGAGGTTTTACTCCCAAATGAAATGATCAATTTTAAATTCTAAGATGATAATTTTGACAACAAAATAATCAACTGGATTAAAGTCCAGATGGTCAGTTAGACAATCATGGAACAAGAATAACCACAATAAAACATTTAGATATCCAAAAAACTGAACAGACTATAGAAATCTTTGCTTGGAATGGGACTTTCTATTTTATTTTCTTGCACTGAAAAATGAAGTGTTTTTAAATGTGAGATTTTTCTAACTGAAAACAGTGTCTCTGTTCAGAGAAGCCAGGAGAAAGTGTTGCAGTGCGAATCACGATCATAGATGATTACAAATTCTGTGTGCAAATAAAACAGACACAAGAAACTAAGCATGAAAAATTATAAGTTCTCTTAGAAACAAAGGTTGTCTTTCATATAATTGTCCCATGTAAGGAGAAAAAGAAGAGAACATTGTTTCCAACTCTGAGAAATGACAATAGGAAAGAATGGCTTTGAATGTTTTCCTGCAGGGCAGCACACAATAACGTGTGACCCTTTCATGTACTTCTCAGTGTTTACAAGAACATATTGCATCCTAGAATGTGCTTTGAGCAGAAATTTTGATACTTAACATGATTAATTTGGAGTTGGTTTTAGGGCAAAGAACAAATTGAAAACCGTGCAATCTGTTCAGGGTATAAATGCTTTGAAGGTACTTGAAGCACAATAAAATCTTTGTCATATATATATATATATATATATATATATATATACTATTTGAAAAGAGGAAAAATGATGACAAAAGGCAACCAATGAAAGGGAATAGAAGAGAGGACCTAACAAAAGAAAACTGCTGGTCAATTAAAGACATTTGGAAAAGTGATCGAGATGGTGAACTGAAGGAGAAAGACTCTGGTAAATGCTATATGTACACAAAATTAGGGTAACATTTGTGCTTGTGTCTACCACTACTACTACTACTGCCACTACTGTTACTACCACTTCTGCTACTATTACTACATAGTATCTAACATTTTTTAAAATTTGCATTTTAAAGAGGATAAAACAAAATCAAATCAATCAAAATAAACCGGTGTAAAAGATACAGTGTAAAAGATATTGTGAAATCAACAATAGTTAAAAAGACTTCGGATGTCTTCAAGATAGCTTCAGATAACCTCAGACATAGTGAAAATGCAACAGAATATAATAGAAACAACAAAAACAAAGCAATGAATGCAATAAAGAATTTCAAAACAAGCCAACAGTAAACCCAAAATTGCTACCACAATATATTTTGCTACCTTTGAAATAGCTGCTCCTGCCATTGGATTTGACATAATCAAACAAAATAAAAGAGAATAAAATCCAACCCAACAAAATAATGGAACCGATATATGGCCTCAAAACAAGACCATAGGGATTCAACAATGGCCGTAACCCTCAGAAGGAGATCCCCCCTAGATGTCACACTGTGTCCCACTATCTTCTGTAACTATGATCAGACCACTGGCCATAGACCTGCAACAGTAGTGAAACACCAAAGTACAGCAGGCGTCCAATTATATTTCATCTCCATAGCTTTTCCCACAGCCTGTGTTTCTCTGGATAAGCCTGTCACTTACGGCGGTGGTGATGGTGGGGCAGTTGGTACTTCTTGTTTGCCAGCCTGTACACCAGAAGGGACTGGGGTCTGTCTGTTCCAGTCTGGTAGCAAGCCTACACATGGTGCTGGTTCCCAGACTTAGGTTGCTTGCTGATGTGGCTTTGTTCTCTTTACCTCCGGTCTGTGAATCTCTAACATTTATTAAGTATATGTTGTATGATAGATAGCTTGCATATGTTTTCTTTTTTTTTATGATAGCTTGCATATGTTTTCAACCGTTTGTGTATCATGATCACCCTTATCATATGCATTTATATAATATTATAAGCAGGACAAAGTAATATTAAGCAATTTTTTCAAGGTCACAGAATCTACTATATTACATAATCTCTAAAATGTTAGAAGAGAGACACAAATTGTAGCAGCCCATAGGGGATGAATTACAACAACAAAGTTTAAATTTTCTGCAGAACACTTGATCTGCTTCTCTTGTGTAGGACACTGTTAGTTTTTAGGCAGAGGGTATAACAGTGGAAGAATCATATGATGGCTCTGAAAGCTGAAGGTGCAATATACACTTTCTCTCACATTTCTCTGTCCAGAGTAAGTCCAGGCAAGGGCAGGTCACCCTGTCAGCAGACTGAAGAGTGTGAAGGTCCTGCTTGCAGGAACTTGGATGTCAGGGGACCACAGGAAAAGACAGGGAGAGAAAATCTAAATCTGAATGAAATTCCAGATGAAGAAAAAATCAAGAAAGAAGTTGTCATCAACCCAAAAATGAGCCAACATATCTCAGGAAGAGAAAAAATGGAAACCAAGCGATCACATTCAGTGAAGATGAGATGATTCCATGTGGACCACGAGGGGTACAGCTGTGGTTTAGCTGTGAGCCCAGGAAGAAGACACTGATGCTTTATGAGAAACGTGGAGGGCTTGTCATCTCCAGGCTAGAGTCAGCTAGATGTGCCATCTTCCAAGTGAGCATCATTGTCAACAACAGCCTGAACACCCTGAACCTTTCCCCTCACTCATGCAGGACTAAACGGCAAGGGATGGGCCCCTGTGTGTGTTCTGGTGACTGTACTCAGCTATCATATTTACTAACTACTGACTGTTATGCTTTTTTGAAACATGCATACATATGTTTAGTCGATACATTACCACTGTTCTTAAAAAACAAAAAATTTCCTGGCTGTAACATAGAACAGCCACGAGGTGGCAGAAGCACTCTATTCTTGTAAGCCTCTGGGCGCTGCCTTTATCTCCTTACTCCCCAACATTTTCTTTGCGTTTAACTCTTTTGTTGGTTTGAAAATATATGGCTGAAATCCTTTAAAAGAGCCATTGCTAGCATTCTTTTTCTTTTTTTAGTCCTTTTCCTTTTTATTGGTACCAAGGATCGAACTCACAACTGCCTGCTTATAAGGCAGACACTTATGCCACTGAGCTAATCCCCAGCACCCCAGTGCTAGCATTCTAAGAAGTCTACAGTGTGAAATATTTGCAGGAAAGAAAAATACCCAGAAAAACATGTTAGTGAACAATTCAGAATTAGCCTCTTAAAAATCTTTTATGTAGATTGATAGATCTTCTATTTGGATGTTTACTGCATAAAAATAGACAGTAGGAAACTGGAAAGTATTCTGTAGTATTTAATAAGAAAGGTTATGGGAGTTTTTATAAACATACTATTAATATATATTATATATGTCAAATTTATTTTTAGGGAAAACTTAAGCTTTGTGTATTTTTTCATCCAAGAAGTGTGTTTACATCTCAGAGGGAAAACTTAGAAGTTTTGCTTTGAAAAACTTAAAAACTCTCTTTTTTAATTAAAAAAAGAAAAACTTAAAAACTCTAATGATAATTTTATATCAATATTCAATCAAAGGCCGAGTATGAATTCTGGTTTTGCTTTCTCGGAGGTTGACCTTGAATAAGTTCTTTAGTGCCCCTTAGTTGCTGCTGTAAGTCTCCCCTTTACTGCAAAGAGTTAATAATGTCACGATCACAGCACTTTATATATACAGAATTGTATACAGACTTAAAAACTAGAGTTAATGCAAATATCCCTTCCTCTATTCCAAATTTTCCTACAATTAATCACTACTTATATTTCAGTGCAAGACAGAAGGCTGAAACACACTTGCAACTAGCAGAATTACAATTTCCGATGTTCTAAAACATGTTACTAAGAGATTACAGAGTTTAAAACCTGTGTCCCTGTTCTGAAACACTTTCTGTTTTCTGTTAGGAAACATGATATTCTTTGCAGCTTGTTTTTTGGATTTGTGTGTTGTAATTATACATCTGATATCTAATGTATATAAGGACATGCTCAGTAGTTTTAATACTATATTGTAGAAAAAGGAGAATAAAGAGCATGGTTTATCAGCAAGGTGATGTCGTCCTCTTTAACCTTGAATGTAATTTACTAAAGTGCTGACAAAGTCACAGCACTAGCTGTGACTCAGTGTATTACTCTGCAGATAGTGGATCGAATGACTTTCAGACTACACCTTCTAACTCAGGTGCATGGGAGAAATCTGATGAGGTTACACAGCCTCTTCATCTCTATACTGTGAAAGGATTAGGCTGTAAGTTGGGAGGCAAAAAGGTCTCGGACAAGGCTCCGGGCAGAGAGGCTCTGAGGATTCCTGGAAACCCAGTATGCAAATATTTGAAAGGCTTTGGATTCTCCTTATGTTTTTGTGCCAAGGTCAGAAAGATGTTAAAATACAGATTTTAAAAATTCTGAAAAAACGGGGCACTAGGGAAAAATACAAGGAGTTTGTACTGTTGGTAAATGGCTATGTGAAATTATGTAAAAGTATCTTTAATTTCACAGACTGAAAATCTTAAAGCTAATTTAAGACTTCTAGCTAGTTTGGTATAATAGCCAGATGGACTTGGAAATTCTAGGTTTTAAGTTAATTTGATGGACTTGAAGATTAGGGGACAGTACTTCCAGAGGAGCATCAATTGGTATAGAAAGAGACCCTGACTTTCTCTGGGAACCTCTTTCTTCCTGACAGTCAAACATCCAGGACCTCTGCTTCTGCTCAGCTCATCAGCAATCATAACCGTAGAAATCACCGCAGCAGCTATTCAGACCAGGTCCCAGGTAGAAGTGAACAAAGGAGACTTTAATATTCATGAGCAGAAGTCAAGCACCTTTGCTCCTGCACTTCGGAAGCCTGGAACAATCGCCTCCCTGACCTCCACTGTTTCTCTGCTCTCAGGGACCTCACTTTGTGACTCCTCCACTTCTCCTGACTCCCTGGGTTAAAGCCATCTTTTCTCTTCCTTGTGACTGGGTTATCAGGTGATAGCCTCAAACTGAGCTGCTCTCGTCTCAGGACTTCTGGCTTTGGTTTATGACTGTTAATGTGACATTTTTCTCAATTCCTAAGAACCAAGAATATCAGCTTTTCTTTTAAAATTATGGCTTAATGTAAGACAGAAGGTTTCAGTGCACATGTAATAAAAATGAATACGTATCATTAAAATTTTATGTAATTATGTAGATATTGTAAAATTTACTGTTTTAGCCAATTTTTAGTGTATGATTCAGTAAGCATAGTCACTCTGTTATACAACTACTGCCATGCTACAGTTTTTTCTTAGTGGTAACTTTGGGTAACCCCAAATGTCTTCTGTGAACTGAGATAAATTTAATTCATCCTTTCCAGTTTGGAGGCCTTTTAGTTCTTTTTCTTTCATACAATATGCAATGGTATGTGTAAAAGAATTTAAATAAAGGAAGATAGGTGTTGTATGATTATATTTATATGAACCATGAAGAATATTCAAGTTGATAAGGATAAGAAAATATAATAATATACGAAATGTATTTGGGGGAAGGGAGCTATCATTTGATGCATACAGAATCTGTGGTGTTGCAAGAGTTCTGGGCATGTTACATGAATTTCTATCTTAAGCTCTGCTTTCAGAAGAATATGACCAATGTTGTGTCTGATGCTTTTTGGCCCATGGCAGAAAAATGAAAGTCTGCAAAACACAGAGTGGAAGTAGGCCTGGCCTTTTCACCATCTCCACCAGTAATTCACTTAGGGAGAGGATTTGTCTCAAGGATAAAATTCTGGCTCTTGTAGAATAGAATTCTGCTTCTCACGAGTGTAACACATCTATCTATGTGGGCCCACAGTAAGAGCTCCATAGAGAGAAAACGTACTACTCCTAGGTATTCCCGGCTCATTACCGCAGAGAACAAACAGGCAAAGAGAGAAGGCGCTATATGGTGGAGGGAATGAGGGAATGAGACAAATAATCACTAAATTTCTAAAGAATGAAAGTCTAGTTTATCTAACCAGAAAAGCTGGGGAAAGCTGTCAAAATGCTGGCCAAGAAAAACTGAAAATGTAGGAGATGGGTTGTAGATATCATTTATGGCCTCAGGTCTACAACAGGAAGAGGGGCCGGCCCATCGATCCTTTATATTAGGTCTTTGTAGGTAGTGCAGCTTGCAGGAGCATGACGGGTGCTCTGTGATTTTGGGTTTAAAGGAATTCATGCCAGGAACTGTGTAGCAACAGTGGAGGACTTTACCTGATATAGTTCCCTTTTTTATTCCCTATAATTCTGTGATGACTTGTTATATGTGAAATTTCGCTAGCTGTGCACAAATAACATCAGACAAAGTTTTCACCTTCTGTCTCCGTTGTGTGCAGCTAAAGGGTTCTCTGATGCCTGATATCACATGTGCTTGGAAATGTGTTCAGCTCTCTTAAGTGTGCAGCGTACTTGTTAGAGGAGATAACGTTCTAGGGGATACTCTTGCTCAAGGGAAGATGAAAACCAGTTTATAAATGCTTTCCGTTTTCTTCACTCAGGAAGATCGCTCAGATACATGTTTCAGAAGAATCCCCAGAGAGTTTCAGAAGACCAAGCACCAACTTGCTAAAGCATTCTTGTGTTGAATTTGTCTTGCTTCTTGCTTTCCTTCCTTTGCCTATTTTTCCTGCTCCCTAGAAGAATGTTTCCCTCAAAATATGCACCATGCCAAAGACTTTGTCTTCATGTCTTCAGGATATGTTTTTGAGGATCACAGGCTGAAATACATACATGCATATATGTATATATAATATATATATATATAATATATATAATATATATATATATAATATTCTGCAAGGTCATTTTGATAAAAAACAAGAACATTGGAGAGGAGATGGCAGAGGAAAGAGCCACATGGTGGGTTAATTTATTAAAGCAGATGTGGAAATACTGAAATTCAAAGGCTGATTCTAGGATACAGGTAAATTGCCTTTCAATACCCAACCCCTATGATCTGCCAGGATCCATTTAGGCTCTTTTATTTTGGGATTTTACCATTAGAAATTGGTTCAGTGACTGACTGATTGAATATAGTTGAAAATGTTAATTAAGCTGAAGATTAGTAGTTTGATGTGCATTTTGAAGGTTTTAACTGGAATATCAAGAATGAGTGAACCCTGGTACCAAAAGAAAGTAAAAAAGAATGAATAGGCATAGGTTTCTCCTATTGGAGTCCCCCTGATGAATGTCTGTTGAAGGAATTAAGTTCAAGGATTAGTAAACAAAATAAAACAAAGCAACAAAGTTCACCATTCTATTAAAAGCGAAACATCACTTTGTTAATCTATTTCAATACAGGTTTATTAATTAAACCATAGAAAGCACTCCTTCCTTTGGATCCAGTACCATTAAATTGCACACTCAGTAGAAGAGAACAGAAAATGGAAGAGAGGAAAAAGAAGAGAAGAGAAGAGAAGAGAAGAGAAGAGAAGAGAAGAGAAGAGAAGGGAAGGGAAGGGAAGGGAAGGGAAGGGAAGGGAAGGGAAGGGAAGGGAAGGGAAGGGAAGGGAAGGGAAGGGAAGGGAAGGGAAGGGAAGGGAAGGGAGGGAAGGGAAGGGAAGGGAAGGGAAGGGAAGGGAAGGGAGAAGAGAGGAGAGGAGAGGAGAGGAGAGGAGAGGAGAGGAGAGGAGAGGAGAGGAGAGGAGAGGAGAGGAGAGGAGAGGAAAGGAGAGGAGAGGAGAATATGGATGAGTTATGGAGTATCAGACCTTTCCTTTTGTGTACTATTATAATATCCTGGGAAATTATACCAGGAAATAGGAGGAAAAGCATATAGCTTTCATGGGTTTTAAAGTACATTTAATCTTAATAAGACTGTTTTACAGCAATTTATTATATATTTTTAAAATGGCTAAAGTTTGAATGTTCCCACCAAGAAGAAGTAAATGTTTGAGGTGATGGCAATGCTACTGACCTTGGTTTGATCATTACACAAGACACATAAAGTCATCACACCAAATTCCCACAGTGTGTTCAGTTATGTGTTAATTAAAACTCAATAAATTTCTAGACACAATATAGTGCACTCAAAATCTGTTAGTCATTCTTCTTTTGTGCATGAGTAAGAGTAAGTCAGGAGCAGAAGAGGGTGAGGAGAGATATTAAAAGGCAAAGGCCAAGAACATTCTTTCTGATGTGGGCAAAGGCAGCAGTGCAGAGACGGGGAGATGCTTCCTTTCTTGGTGTTTGGAGCTGTCAGAATGTTTGGTCTCTTGCTTGACCTCATTCTATTTGGTATGTTTAGCAATTCACTGAGCCTACCAAGGGCATGTAAGGTGTTAAATGTTTAGTAAGGGTTTCTTAGCTCAGGCATTCAGAAGTCTACAGTGCATTTGTAGGGAAACCTTGCTGGACCACAGTAAAACCATGTAAACAGGACCCTCAGATATCTGCATGAGAATTTAGAGCGCATAATCCTTCATGTGAGTACAATTTATTTTGGCACATACATGTTATTTGTATGACATGCAAGATAAAATTGAATCAATTTTAGCCCTTTCCAAGGGGAGAACATTATGTTTGAAGGATATTTTATCTGCAGAATACTTTGAACTGAAAATTGTTCAGAATTGACTTAGACAAATGTTATTATCTCCTAAGTAAAGCCTCAATCGTGTGCAGCAGTTCCTCTGTGGAAAACAATTTCTGAGACCTAAGTGAAGCTAAGCACACTCAGGTCCCAGGGAATTCAACGGAGCAGGGCTGAGGATGTTCAAATCAGTGATGACCTCACAGGACACTTTGCTTTGTTAGATATCTGTGGCTGAAATGAAGAAAGGGAATAACATTGCCTATCTGAGAAAGTGAGTTTCCTGTGGTTAATTTATTGCCTGACTATAAATGAGTGAAGTTAGAACCATGGAATAACTTTAAGTCAGACATGATGAGGGGAGCTGCATCAGGCTGTGCATTTTGGCAAACTGCATTTGCTGTGGGTGTACCCATTTTCTCTTTTTTAAAGAAATTTCAGAACTGTAGAGTCATATCTCCAGGTGGAGAAATAGCATCCCTTTGGAAGGAATCTAGGATTTGGCATTCGATAAAAATGATTTCTTGCTCCTGCTACACAGTTTGCCAACTGTTCAACTTTGAATGATTTACATAAACCCGTTGTGCTTCCATTTCCTCACCTCTAAAATCAGGACTATTATAATACCTCCGTCGCAGTGCAGAATACCAAAGATATGTGTGAAATTATTTATAAGTAGGAAAGTGCCATCCATCTTTAACTCATGCAGCTTCTTCTTTTCCTGGGGAAAGCTTGGAAATACCTACAGCATGAGATGGATGTCATAGATTGGAAAGTTTACCTTTTCCTTTGCCTGTCTTTTTGTCAGCATAATTTATCTTCGTCCCATTTGGAGGGCACAATGTCATCCAACTGTGCATGATTCTACACCTCAATAGCAACTCTGCAGAAAGTGAACTTAATGTATGCTGCAACACGTGTCTGAAAATAAATGGGCTGTGAGACGGGAAATGTCAGTTCTGCCTGGCTCCCAGTGAAGTCAAGATGAGAGAGCTGTGCCTATAAATGAAGCCATTTAAAGAGAACATGGAAGACAGCACCATGTATGATCCTTCTTTATAGCTGAGTAATACTCCATTATATAGAAATACCACAACTTTTTTATCCATTCCTCAGTTGATGGACACTTGGGTTGTTTCCAAGATCTGGCGATTACAAATTGTGCTGCTATAAACATAGGTGCAAATATATCACTGTGGTATGATGTTTTCAGTTTTCTGGGAATATGCCTAGAATTGGAACAGCTGGAACAAATGGGACTTCCAATCCCAACTTTTTGAGAAATCTCCAGACTGACCTCCACTAAGGTTGTACCAGTCTACACTCCCACCAATAGTGCAGGAGAGTTCCTTTTTCCCCACAAACTCTCCAGCATTTATTGTTGATGGTTTTCTTGATCCTGGCCATTCTTTCAGGAGTGAGATGGAATCTCAGTGTGGTTTTAATTTGCATTTCTCTAATGACCAATGATGATGAACATTTTTTTCATGTATTTATTTGCCATTTGTATTTCTTCATCTAAGAATTCCGTATTCATCTCAGATGCCCATTTTTGGATTAGATCTTTGAATTTGGGGGGTCTGAGTTTTTTTAATTCTTTATATGTTTTAGACAAAAGTCCCTTGTCTGAGAGAGAGTTCACTAAGATCTTTTCCCAGTTTGTGGGTTTCCTTTCACTATGCTGGAGATTTCTTTTGACATGCAGAAACTTTTTAATAAGAAGTGGTCCCAATTAGTGATTCTGGGAAGTACTTCCCTTGCAGTTTGAACCCTGTTCATGAATTTTCTACCTACCCCTATGTCTTCAAAGTTTCTACCCAATTTGTCTTCCAATAGATTTAGTGTCTCTGTTTTAATATTCAGATCTTTGATCCATTAAGATTTTAATTTAGTACATGGTGATAGGCATGGGTCTAGCTTTAGTTTTCAGCAAATGGAGAGCCAGTTTTTCCAACACCATTTATGAGAGAGACTGTCATTTTTCCAATGAACCTGCTTGGATCCTTTATCAAAGATAAGGTGGTTGAGTGTGTTTGTAGTTGTGGTTGTATCTTCTAATCTATTCCATTGATCTTTGGCTCTGTTTTGATTCCAGTACCATGTTGATTTTACTACTGTTGCTTTGTAGTATAACTTCAAGTCAGGGATTGTGATGCCTCCTGACTTGCCTTTGCTGCTTAGAATTGCCTTTGCTACTCTAGGTCTCTTCTGGTTCCAGATGAATTTTTGGAGTGATTTCTCTAGATCTATAAGGTATGTTGATGGTATTTTTATTGGGATTGCATTGAATCTGAATAACAGTTTTGGGAGAATGGCCATTTTCACAATGTTTGTTCTTCCTATCCATGAGCAAGGGATGTCTTTCCATTTTCTGAGATCATCTTCAGTTTCTTTTTTCAGTGTATTATATTTTTCCCTGTATAGGTCTTTCACTTCTTTCATAAGAGTAATTCCTAAATGTTTCATTTTTTTGCTTACTAGTGTGAAGAGTGTGGTTTCTCTTATTTCTCTCTCTGTGATTTTGTTGTTACTGTATAGGAATGATATTGATTTCGAGTATTGATTTTTTTTATCCCGCTACATTACTGAATTTATTTATTATATCTAAGATTCTTTCAATGGAGTTTAGGGGGTCTTCTATGTAGAGTATCATGTCATCTGCAAACAATGATAATTTAACTTCTTTTTTTCCTATCTTTATCCCTTGTATTTCTCTCTCTTGTCTAATTGCTCTGACTAGTACTTCCAGTACTGAATTAAATAGGGAGTGGTGACAGAGGATATCCTTGTCTTGTGCCTCATTTTAAAGTAAAGGCTTTCAATTTTTGGCCATTTATTATGATGCTGGCTGTTGGTCTACCATAGAGGGCCTTTATTATATTGAGGTAAAGACCATCTATTCCAATTTTCTGTAAAGTTATTATCATGAATGAATGTTGGACCTTATCAAAGGCTTTTTCTGCATCTATAGAAATGATCATGTGATTCTTACTTTTGGCTTTATTGACGGTGGATTACATTTATTGATTTACGTATGTTGAACCATCCCTGCATGCCTGGAATGAATCCCACTTGGTCATGGTGTATAATCTTCTTGATGATTTCCTGCATCCTATTTGCCAATATTTTATTGAGGATCTTTGCATCTGTGTTCATTAGGGAGATTGGTCTATAGTTCTCTTTTATAGTTGGGTCTTTCTCAGGTTTTGGTACTAGAGTAATATTTGCTTCCAGGAATGACTTAGGAAGGATTGCTTCCCTTTCAATTTCATTGAATAGTTTGAGGAGTGTCGGCATTAGGTCTCCTTTTATTTCTTGTAGAATTCTGCAGTGAATCCATCTGGGCCTGGGCTCTTCTTTGTAGGTAAGGACTTAATTACATTTTCAACTTCAGTAACAGAGATTGGGTTATTCAGCAGTTTACATCCTCTTTATCTAGCTTTGGTACTTCATATGTTTCTAGGAATCTGTCTATTTCTTCTGTGTTATCAAACCTTTGAGAGTAGAAGTTTTCAAAATTGGTGTTGATGATCTTCTGTATTTCTGTAGAGTCTGTAGTGATTTCACCTTTTTCATTTCTTATTGCATGAATTTGAGCTTTTTATTCCCTTTTTAAAATAAAGGTTGGCTAGGGGCTTGTCGATTTTATTTTTTCTCTCAAAGAACCAACTCTTTGATTCATTGATTCTTTGGATTGTTTTCTTAGTGTCTATTGCGTTGATTTCTGCTTTGATTTTTATAATTTCCTCTCTTCTTTTGGCTTTGGGCTTGACTTGCTCTTCTTTTTCTAGCTGTTTGAGGTGTAGCATCAGGTTATTTATTTATATTCGTTCTGTTTTCCTGATGTGGGAACTCAGTGCAATAAGTTTTCCTCTGAGGACAGCGTTTATTGCATCCCACAGATTCCGGTAAGTTGTATCTGTGTTTTCATTTTCTTGTAGGTATTGTTTAATTGCTTCTTTAATTTCCCCTGTGACCCACTGATTACTCAAAAGTGTGTTATTCAGTTTCTATGTGTTTGCGGGATTTTTGCAGTATCTTTTATCATTAATTTCTAATTTCATAGCGGTATCATCTGATAACATGTATGGGATAATTTCAACTATTTTGCGTTTGTTTAAATACATTCTGTGAGCTAATATATGGTCTATTTTAGAGAATGACCCATGTACTGCTGAGAAGAATGTGTATTCTGATGTTGTTGGGTGGAACATTCTTTATACGTCTATCAAGTCCATTTGTTTACAGGTGTGATTCAGTTCTGTTATTTCTTTGCTGATTTTCTGTCTGATTGATCTGTCCCTTGGTGTCAATGGTGTGTTAAGGTCTCCTGTTACAATTTTGTTACTGATAATTTGATTTTTTGTTTCTGTTAATAGTTGTTTTATACAACTGGGTGCTCTGGAGTTTGGTGCATATATCTTTAAGAGAGTTATCTCTTCCTCTTGGAGTTTTCCCCTAACAAGTATGTAGTGAGCTTCTTTGTCCTTTCTGATCATTGTTGGTTTAAAGTTCACATTGTCTGCAAACAGAATGGCTGCTCCTGCTTTCTTTTGGATTCCTGTTGCATGAAGTATTGTTTTCCATCCTTTGACTTTCAGTCTGTATCATTCTGGGTTAGATGGGTTTCCTGTAAAACAGCATATGGTTGGATTTTGTTTCTTGATCCATTCTGCTAGTCTGTTCTTTTTGATTGGTGCATTGAGACCATTTACATTAATGGTTATAACTGGTATATGCTGGTTTATTGTTGACATGCTAACTTTCTGCTATTGCAGCTTTATCTTTCTGTTCTGTTTAATTATCTGTTTTGCTTAGTGGTTTTTTCCTTTGTGTATCTAAACTGTCTCTCAATATTTTTTTCAGGGTTAGCTTGGTGTTCATGAAGATTTTCAGCTGTTCTTTGTCATGGAAGTATTGTATTTCACCATTGATTTTGAATGATAGTTTTTCAGGGTACATCAGTCTAGGTTAGAAATCATTTTGCTTTAGGATCTGGAATACTTCACTCCATGCTCTCCTTGACTTCATTGTTTGTGCTGAGAAGTCTGCTGTGATTCTGATAGGTTTCCTTTTATAAGTGATCTGTCTCTTCTCTCTGACAGCTTTTAGTAATCTATTCTTGTGTTGGATTTCTGGGATGGTGATTATTATATGTCTGGGTGTAGTTTTATTTTGGTTATAACTATTTGGAGTTCTATAGGTTTTACTGAACCTGATGTCGCTTTCTGATATCATGCTTGGGAAATTTTCAGCTATTACTTCTGTAAATATCCTCTTGACATCCTTTATGTTGTCCTCTTCTTTTTCATTAATCCCTATCAATCTTATGTTGTTTTTCTTTGCATCATCATGCAGTTGTTGAATTGTTATTTCCTGATTCCTTGTTATTTTTAAAAGATCTTTCCTTTCCTGTTCACTAGCTGTAATCTTGTCTTCAAGGTCTGAAATTCTATCTTCACTTTCATTGAAGTGGTTTTTACAACTTTCAGTGGAGTTTTTGATTTTCTGTATATCTCTGTGCATCTGCTTTATGTATTCTGTTTGTTTCTTACATTGCTCATCTAGGGATTCTATCTTTTTGTTTAGTTTCTCCAATTTTTTAACTGTGTTCTTTAGATATATTCAGAATCTCTTTCATTTGTTTTATCATTTCTTCTTTTGCCTGGGAGGTTATTTCGAGCTTGAATTTCTTTAAAGCTTCCTGGAGTTTCTTGGTTATTTCAGTAGCTATTATATCTGATATTTGAGATGTATGGCATATATTTTCTTCTATATACATCACTCCTAGGGTTTCTTGAGATGGGCTGAAGGTTTGAGGTTGTAATTTGGTCTTTCATTTTGTCATTTTCCTATATTTCTGTGTTTCAAGTGTTATTCGAAAGCTTCCTCAGGGTCTGTTGGAAATCCACTTCTATATTTGCAGTTTCTGGGACTCTGGCATCCTGTTTCCCCAGGCCACTGGGCCTCTGGAACCAGTGGCTGTTTTCTGCCTGCTTAGGACTCCGTAGTTCCAGATAGGCTGGGCTCCAGGGACACTGTGCACCCGCCTGCTTGCTTGAAACTCCACAGTTCTCCAAGCTCAGCCAGAATGGGAGGTGGATGTAGGTGCCTGGGACCCACTTAGCCACTTCACTGCAACAGGAAGGCTCGGGGGTCCTGAACAGGCTGGGCTTGGGGCAGAGCGCACTGGGCACTTACCGC
This sequence comes from Cavia porcellus, assembly GCF_034190915.1. Lineage (NCBI taxonomy): Eukaryota > Metazoa > Chordata > Mammalia > Rodentia > Caviidae > Cavia > Cavia porcellus. The sequence continues at coordinate 13,062,572 of NW_026947490.1, forward strand.
AAGCTGTGGGACCTCTAAAACTGGTGATGCTCGCCTGCTTGCTGAGAAATTCACAGTCCTCCAGACACATGGGGAGGCAGATGCGGGCACCCCAGATCTGCCCAGCCTTTACTTTGCACCCAGATGGTGCGAGAGTCCCAAATAGGCTGGGATCCAGGGATAGTGTGCACCCGCCTGCTTGCTCAAAGCTCCACAGTTCTGCGAGTGCAGCCGGAATGGGAATTCAAGTTTTTAAAAATCCTGATAATATTTACATTTTAATTGAATTATGATTCTCTCATGTCTAGTTGAATTATTGATATGCTTGATTTTGGATGTGCCATTTTATTATTTGCTTGTTAAATTTGTCTTTGGTTTTTATTGTCTATTTTTCCTGCTTTTTAACAGTGCCAGAAATCTATTTTATTTTTATTGGTTACTCTTGAAGCTATATATCTGTGCTATGTTCTCAGGGGTTGAATGAGGGCTTACAATCTGTACTCTTAACTTTTAGTAAGCTATTTACAATTTATATTACTTTGTATATAAGGCAGAAACTTTGAAAGTATTTAAGTTCATATTCTTCCCCAGGTTTTATTTGATAATTGTTATATATATTTTTCATTTAACAGGTTGTACGCCACACAAGAGAATAATTTGATGTTTGTTTCAAATAATTATATGTACTATTAAAAGTTAAGAGGAACAAAACAAAGCAAACTGCTTTCTTTTATCCATTTAATTACACTTACTGTGTCAATCAACTTTCTGTGTCTTTGAGAAAAAAAAACAAGATACAAACTTAGAAGGATTTATGTGGGATCATGGTTTTAGAGGTTTCAGTCTTATGGTCACTGGATATTGTTGATAAAGACAGAGTGAGAGAGGGAGAGGGAGAGGGAGAGAGAAGGAAGTGTGAGATCCTAGGATCCCCTTAAGGAATTCAAGGGCACTGACCTAATAGCATACTCTGCCTACTTGCTAAAATTTCCACCTCCTAATAGAGTCACTCTAGACACCAACCCTCTAATGCATGTATTTTTGAGATCTACACTATAATATCCACTTTCTTCATTTCTTTCTCAGTTTTCACATTTTAATATGTTATCATTTCTTTAGAGCTAAAAGTCTTATCTTTCCTGTGTTAATAAATCTTCTGCAACTTGTTATTTTTACATGAAAATGTCTTTACTATTATTTTATTTTATTATGTTCTTCAAATCATTTTATTTAGGTGTAATCAACACACAAAAAGCTACGGAAATTTAAAATAGAATTTTTTATGTTTGGAGATGATTGTACAACCGTGACACCATCAAATCACCTTCAGTACCAGGTTCCTGAATGTATCATCACCCTTCTTCTTTACTGTCCAGTCCCCTTCTGTGAGAAGAGCACACAAGATCTGTTCTCTTAGCAAATTTTTACGTGTAAAACATTACTTTGTTAATCATGGGCTCCATGTTGTACAGCAAAGCTCCAGAATTATTTATCTTCTAAAATCAAAACTTTGTATCATGTGATCAACAATGCCTCATACCCCCCTCCCCAGCCCTTCAAACACCATTTTACTCTCTGCTCCTAATGTTTAACTACCTCAAGTTCACATGTAAGTGAGAGAATACAGCACTTGTCTTTCTGTGTATGGCTTACTTCTACTTATGTAACATTCTTCAGGTCCATCCATGTTGTCAAAAGTGACAGGATTTTCTTTTTTTAATGTCTGCCATTATGTGTGAATGGCATTCTAATTATTCTTACTGGATGCAGAATTATGGTTTTTGGGTTTTTTCTTATTAGCCCTTCAAGCATTTCATTCTACTCACTTCATGCCTCCATAATTCCTCATTGCTGAATTCCTCTATTTTCTATGTAATGTATTAGTTTTCTTTCTGCCTTCAAAATTATTTTATTCAAACTATTGTGATGTGCCTTCATTGGGCTTTATTCATTTTAATGTACTTGGTATTCATTAAATGCCTTGAAAAATAAAATAATAAATAATGAAATTTGTACCCAGTTACAAAAGATGATAAATACTTGAGAAAAAGTCACAACAAATAATTATAAAAGCCAACCTTTATTTGAGTTTAAATTTTGTAAAACTTAGTCATATTAATAAGTTTATGAGCCTTAAATACTCTCTGAAAACAAAGCTTGGAGTAAAGCATATATAAATAAAACAAAAAATACATTAAATGCCCTTAGTATGAAAAGAATTTCCTCAGAAATGTAAATAACTCCCTTACCAACTGCTGATGTATCTGAAAGGTATAAGGAGAATTTTCTGATTAGCAGAGAATCATGGAGCCTCAAGATTGACCATAGCTTTCCAGGTTTTCTTGACAAAAATACCAAGTTTCTGTTTTCCAGTATACTGTACCTTCCAAATGTAATTCCTATTCAGGTTTATTGCTATCTCTGGCGACAACCTCACTGTCAAACTTACAATGTTTGATTCAAACTGTCTCATCAGTTTCCCAGTTTCAAATATTCTCATTGTACACTTTATTGTCATAGTAAATACATGAGCAATACTACCATCACTGTCTTCTAATGCTTCTCATATATATGGAAAAATCTTGGTGGGGTGCTAAATTAGATTTTAAAAGGTCAGCCACAAGGCTTTCAAAATTCTCCCTTCAAAATTTTCCCTAAGTTTCATCGTTGACTCAGCTGATTTAGCATGTACAATTAGGCATTCCAAACATATGACTGGCCCAGAAAAACCAACAGTGACTTAAATTGTTTTAATAATAGCAGTTCTTACACAAAGGAGAGCATGCAATATTGTTCTTCCACTTGTCAAAGGAAATTTCACAGCTAGATTTGATAGTGTTTTCTGAATCTAGCTTTAAAATTCATGACATTTTGGCAACTGGAACAATGTGATAGTCACTGTTCTAGAAATATATACCAAGATGGATGTCATCAAACCACCAATATTCCCCCAAGTCAGGGCACTTTTTAGCACTTGGTGTAAGACTGTTCTTGTCAGTTTCATCTCTCAGTCAAAGCTTTCACTCTCACTGAACCAACTTGCCAGTTTTCAAAGTTTAAAAAATATCTTCATGAGATATTTGCAGGTCATGTGCATTAATAGCTGTTTGAATTCTGATAAATAAGTTTTTTTCTCTTAAAAATGAATTATTTTCTCAGGAGAGACATCAACAAAAAAGAATGTCTCCACATCTGGTGGCTCCAGGAAATCATAACACACCAAGATGCTAAAACTACCACACAAAAAATTCAAATTCAAAAATAGTGGATGAAATGTAACCCTCTCCCAAGGAGTCTAAAATGGAAGCACCACTTTCCCAAAGTAACTGCTTATTATTAGAAAACATAATTTAAAATTCGGACAGTGTATACAATAAAATATACTTTGATATATTTACGATGAAGTTACATGCCACTTATTGGTTTATTGGCAATTTTCTTTTTTAAGTCTGTGTATCTTTTTTATAGCTTTATATCCAGCTATTATGAAAACATCAAGTGCCAAACCTGACATTCAAAGAGTTTTGTTGAAAGAAGGGAGGAGTTGGTGAAGTAAATAACCACGCAATCTCAATTTTTCTACTCTGGAGGTTTATCTAGTTCCAGTCATCCCAGTGATTTTCTGTTCCAATCAGAATGGGTTCTGGGGATGAAAATAGCCACTGATATGGTTTAGAGGAGCTTCAGCAGTTTTACATTTCAAGAATAGTGTGGAGTCCAGGGTGCTGGGCTTAGCCTTTTCCTCAGCACAGGGGTTCCTCCTGCTGAAATGTAGAATTAAATCAAGTTTTGGGAAAGATGTTGGGAGGGTTGCAAGATAAAGACACCTGGTCAGAACTGTATTTCTAATAAACTGTGAAGACTATGCTCCAAACCGTCCATGGGATATATTTATCTTAAGTATCATGTTTATCAGTTTATTTGAAATTCAAATTCTACATGCTTCCCTACCTTAATTCACGTTAACACACTTTGGGCTGAAAGTGTCCCCGGGCTGGGCCAATCTTGATTCTATTCCAGTGGATGTGGGGAGGGTGACACGATTTGCGGGGTGTAGACCTGGTTCAACCAATTCAGTTATATGTAGTAGCAATTTCAAATTCTTTGCCCTCTATTGGTTTATGGATTATGGATATGGACTAATCACATTTATCCTATTATGAAAGAGATACTAATGTGCAATAATACTGAGGACCAGAGCAATAGATAGAAAAGATAATTCTCTGAAAAAGAATTTCCATAATAGAAAAATAACCCAAGTTGGAGCAATATAGAAACTATTGAAAAAGAAAAAAACTATTGTTTGAAGATCAGCAGGAGGCACTAAGATACCACAGAAAAAATGTAGCCCTGTAATGTTCATAAATTATTTTTCTCTTACTTTAACTTTAAATTGATAACACTATAAAGTATGGGCTTTTAAAATCTTTATTATAGCTGATAGTGTATCTTTTCTTTTTAGCCCTCAAAGTATTGGTGCACTTAACAAAGTTTTTGATCTATCAGTTTTTTTTTTTAAATTCCTGTTCCTCATCTGCATCTCTGCTTTCTTCTCATTCAGCGTTCACATGCAGTGCCATTTTCCTCCCTTAGACAAACATAAAGCAATTAGGATTTTTCACAGACAAGTGGTTACCTAATAAATGATCTTCTGCCGGCAACTCTGTTAACATGGAGCAAAAGGATGTTTACTATAAGCCGTGGCCAGGAAGAAGGTGCAGAGAGAAGACAAGCTCTGCATAAGCAGCGGCTTCTTCAGCTCTGAGGGTCATGAAGGCATTTACTGAACTAGTGGATCTGCACTAAAAATAATTATAAGCCTGACAGGACTCTAAACTAGAAACACAAATTATGATTGGCTATTGCAGTACTTCATTAATTCCACGGAAGTCCAAGTGAAAGGTAATAATGCTTATATTCACATGGGACTTGACAAATAGGAAAAACATACAAATAAATAAACTAACAAAGAATAAAAAGGATACAGATTAACTTTCATATCTTCTCTGATTCTGTTAGCAGTTAAAGGTTGAAAAATTATGAACTCTAAGCACAATCTCTTTGAAGCATATTTTTATGAAGGTGTAATTTTTTTATAAAGTGAATTGCTACAAGATTTTTGAAGAAGACATTGGACACAGTCATATACTTTTGTTTACTTCTATGCACTTTCTACTTTAAAAGTATAACTCAAGAATATAGTTTTCTTTGGGTTTTCCAGGGTACCTGGTTTTAAGTAACTTGTAGATTCTTGGTGAATGATCATAGGCCATAGAAACCCAAACATGGGCAAACTCAATGCTTTGTTAGTGATCACAGATAGTCCTTTAATTTTACATGTGAGAAAAGGTAAATGCAGAATGTTGCCTAGAAAGCTTTCTGAACAGAAGCAATCTGTTCACCAGTGTAGCTGAACTGGAGATAAGTTCCAAATTTCTTGACTCCAATACTAGTATTTTGCTATTTTATTTATTTTTCTCTGTTTACACTGGACAAGTAAATGTAAAACATGGTGTTTTGGAATATGCAAACATTTAGGAATGGATAAATCAAGATAATTGGCATATTAATTATCTCATACACTTAAAATATTTTGTTGAGAAACTTAAAATCTTCATTTAGTGATTTTCACACTCACAGTCTGTTGTTATTAACTATAGTTATCACATTTTACAATAGGTGTCTTGGGCTTATTCTTCTTGTTTACCTTAAATTTTGTATCATTTTGGCAACACTCCTAACCCGAGCCCTAACACTATTTTAAACTTCTGTAATTTCAACTTTTATAGATTTTGCTTATGTGAAATCGGACATCATTTGTCTTTCTGTGCTTGGCTTGCTTCAGTTCATGTCCTCCAGATTTATCGATGTTGGTGTAAAGATTTATCGATGTTGGTGTGACAGGATTTCTTTCTTTTTCCAAGACTGAAAAGTACTCTATGGTGTATGTTCTATTCTTTCTTTATTCATTTGTTATAGACACTTAAACTGATTCCTTATCTTGTTTATTATTAATAAGCAGCATAAACATTGATGTATATATAACTTTTGACGTATAGATTGCCTTTCTTTTGGACACCTATGCAGTAATGAGATTATGTGATCATATTTTAATTCTATTTTTAATTTTGTGAGGCACATCCATACTGTTTTCCATAGTGGCTGCACCAGTTTATAGTACAGTGTGAAAATGTTTTATTTTTCCAGTAACGGTGTGCAAATATTTCTTTTTTTTTTTTTACCGGCTTCCCATTTGCTTTTTATTTTTGGCATTCCTCTTATTTTATTTCACTAAGTTTATAAATTGTTCAAAGCATTCTTAAACACTTAGATGACAGTAATAGAATATTTTGGCACATTAACATTGCAATAAAATGTATAGTATATCTAAGAAATTAAAAAACGCATTTACTAATTAATGTTTTTAATGTAATGCACATATATCTTACAGTTTTTAAGTCAAATACATAAAGGTTTATAACTGATTTACAGATGAAGCAATCACAGATTGCAGTAGTAATGTGTGTTTTGTGTGTGTGCCTGTGTGGGTGCGTGCGTGTGTGTGTGTCTATATACACCAATCAAGGGAAAAACTGCATCCTGGAAATTTTACAGTCCAAAACTTTGTTTATATAATTTACATGCTCTTTTCTTCTTGTTTTTCTGTACAAAAGATATATTTTTGCCTTCTTCATTCTTGATGAGATTTTTCTGCAATAACTTTACATTCATACATTGCCCATTGTCAACCAATGTTTCCCATTGTTATGCCTCCAGCAAAAAATATACATGGTAACCAGGAGCGAACATAGAAAAAACCTAGAGATGTATACTGGTAAACACCATAATAAACTAGCAGTTGAGTGACCACAGTTGCCAAGAAAGTGATTCCTACTCCAAGGCCAAAACCACTTCTAGATCTATCAAAAGTCCACCACAGTCCAATGGAGAGTGCAGCCAGTGTGACAGACAACTGTATGTTATCAAAATCCACTTTAGCACTGGCATGATTTATACCAACAAAGACAGCTACACACCGCATTACACTGGACCACTCTCTTTTAAATTTATGTGGTTCTCCTAGATGCCTGTCAATGCAGGGGTATAATAATCCAATCACAGCTGAAGCTGTGCCACAGCATGGTGGTACCCACCACGCAGAAGAAAAGATGCTCGCAATTACATCGGGTGGAAATAAGGTCACATTTCTCTGAATCTGGAGCAAATTTAACACTAATGCAAGAAATACTCCAATAAAAAACAAGACTACTCCTCGAATCACCAAGTTTACACTCTGGCTAGTGACAGATGAGACATATGGGCCACACTTTTTGGGGCCAGGTGACTCCGTCTCTCCTTCTGCCATAGTTTCATAAGTTCAGTAAGCTGAAAGAAAAAAAGAAAGGCTTTCCAGCTGAAAAGCTCAACTATCTGTGAATAAAGGCAGACCGATGTTTCAATAGTGCTACATGTTGTCCAAAGGGACCTACCAGTAATCCCCCGCCTCCACCATCCAAATATTTCTTTTTTGTTGATATCCAGTCCTTTTGCTTTTTGATGATAGTCACCCTGACAGCTATAAAGTGATGATTCATTGTAATATTAAATTGCATTTCTCTCGCCGTATTAGTCTGTTTTGCCATGGTGGGATACAATGTAAAAGAGTAAAGAATTAATTGGCTTACATTTTCAGTCTATTATCAGCTAACTTCAAAGCAGAAACATCCTGAAGGAAGGACATGGAAGAGCAAATCTGCTCAGTTCATTGTAGCTGGAAAACTGAGCAGGTAAACAGTACTACAGAACAATGAATGGACAAAGAACCATGTGTAGTACCCAAAGCTACATTTTTATGTCTCACTAGACCTACCAAAAAACATTTTGTTATTACCAGTGAGTTTTATATTTTCTTGTTTAATTGAGTTTTTATTTTATTGGTACATGGTTATAGTACATAATTATTACATTCTTTGTGAGGAGTTGATATACATACATAACACGATCCTTTTTTCACCTTCTCTCTCCTTCCCCACATGTGTACTGCTATTTTAGCTTAGAGGATTCCCTTTTGAATTTCTCCATAGGCCAGGTATCATGGTGTTGTGCTTCCTCAGCTGTTTCTTAGGTAAGACCACCTCTCCTTGCTGAAGGACAACTTTGCTGGGTATAATATTCTTGAATGGGAATGGTTTTCCCATTAGTCTTGTATATTTAGTCCTATTCTCTCCTGGGTTGAAAATATCTGATGAAAAGTTGGCTACAAGCCTTATTGGTTCTACCTTACAAGTAATTTGCTTCTTTTTTCTTACTGGTTTTTTACTTACTTTTTTCTTACTGGTTCCCTGTTTTGGTTTTAGATTTTTTACATTTTGATTACAACATGTATTGCTGTAGTCATATTTGGATTCAATCTTGAAACTACTGACTGTCCTGTACTTGGATATTTATCTTTCCATGAATTTGGGAAGTTTTCTGCTTCTATTTTTCTTTAAAATAATCTTTTCCTTTCTTTTTCTCCTCCTTCTTGAACCCCTATAGTTGAAATGGCTGTTTATTTAAAGCTTTTCCACAAATCACACATAGTATTTTCATCCTTTTCATTGTTTTGTCTCTCTGACCTATATATTTTCAAATAATCTGCCTTTTTTTTTGTCAGTACCGGGGATCAAACTCATAACCATGCACTTGCAAAGCAGGTACTTATGCCACTGAGCTAAATCCCAGCCCCAATAATCTGCCTTTGATTTCAGTTTCTTTTATTTGATCAATTTTGTTATTTATATTCTATAGTAATTACTTCATTGTATTTTTTAGCTTCAGAATTTTCTTAATATAAATATATATTATAATGTTCATTATAAAATGTATACCGCATATTTTTTTCTTTTTCTCCCTTTCTTTTACTTCTATCTTTTCTTTCTTTGAAATTGTTCTCTTCTTGAAGTTCACTGAGATTTCTTAAAGGCTTGAATTCTTTGTCAGGTAGCACATCCTTTTCCATCTTTTAGTTAGCAACTGGGAAATTACATTCTTTTGGTGGTGTTACATTTCCTTTGTTTTTCACATTTCTTGTCGTACTACTTTGAGGTCTGCACATTTGAGGAAGGAGGGATTAATTTCATTCTTCATCGACTGGTGTTGTCTGTGGAAGCCATTCATTACCCTCTTTAGAGAGTCTAGGCAGATCATGAGCAGATTCCTTTTGGAATTCTACTGTTGCTGGGGCTGGCACCAGGGTAAGTAGACTGGCAGGCCTGCTACCTCATCTTCAGGGCTGGGCCTGGAGTTTAGACCCGCTAGTTTGTGGTTGTGAATTTGTTCTGCAGAACTGGGCATGAAGCCTGGATGCACAAAGGTTAGGCTATACCTGAGGTGGATTTAAAGTCTGAATCTATAAGAGCCTCAGTTCAATGGGCTTACCTGGCACTGGAGTCTCCTGAGGTGGAACTGGCACCTAAGTCCTCTGAAGTCTAGCACCATAGGGATTAGCTGGAGATGGGAATCACTGTATACAAAATTATTTTGAACAACTTGATAACAATGTGATCCTTGAGCAAAAAAGGCAAGGGTAGATTCCATATGTACTTTATTAATGTTCCTGAAACTTATTAATGAGGGATGTTTTCTAAAAATTCACAGGAATTACATCTTAGTCTGTGCAAGTTTCTATGGTAAAATGCTATAAGTTATATAGTTCATAAACAGTAGAATTTCTTTCAGTTATAGAAGCCTCAGTGTCTAAAATTGTAGTGCCCAGGGAAAGTGTGTTTCCTGAGTCATAGATGTTGACTTGTTACTACATTTTCTCATGGTAGAAAAGGAAGACAGTTTACTTAATCTTTTCAAACAAAAGAACTGTTGTACTTAGGGTTTATAAGGAAGACAATTTAATAGAGGACACATAATTTATAGAATTACTTTATCATAGTCACCCAAAGAGTCAAACACAAAGGAGTGCAGGATATCCGTCCACACACTAAAGACCCAGAGAATCCATTTGAGTGCCTAGATCCCATAGCAATGTCCTGCATGAGTCCTGTAAAGACTTAGAGCCCATGACAATACCTCCCACGAGTCCGACTGGAGGCTCAGAGAAAATGTCTCATGCCAGTCTGTTTCACGAATCTGCAATGGGAAGGCCTAAAGGCCAGCAGCGGAACTAGAAAGTCTGTGCCAATGGGATGAAGGATCTCTACCAGTAGACTGAGGGATTTGCACTGGATCCTGGAAGTGACCAATGGAAAGACCAGAGCTGCCCTGAAATGTGCCACAGCCATCCTTAGTGATGATGTGGTCCTGAGCTCCTTCACCAATGACAACTGAGTGCATATCAGGAAACCAGCATGACAAGCTTCTTTTGGAGACTGAACAGCACACATCTTCCTCTCCAGCCAGGAAACAATGCTCAAAGTAAGGACCAGAGCTCCTGAAAAGTGAACTGCAGCCATTCTCAGTGACAACAAGGTCCTGGAACTCCTCCAATGATAACAGTCAAGTTCATGTTAATAACAAAACTCAACAGGCTCCTCTAGGAAAGTCAATGGCAACAGGAGAACCAACAGCACTCTTTATCCCTCTCCAGTTCTCCTTTTTATATTGTTGGCAATAATGCTCAGCTGGGCCATCCACACCCCGCACCACACTGATTCAGTTCAGCCAGGTGTTACATGTTACAAGTCGTCAGTTAATCATAGGAACCAGCTCTATTTACGGTGGGGGCAAGGTCTGCCATCATTCTGTAATCAGTTCCCAAAGCCACCATCTCTTAATGGTACACATTGATGATTAGGTTTCCAGCATATGGATTTTTAGGGCACAAATATTCAGATCATAGAAAGTGGATTTCCACAGTCATTAAGAAGTGACTCAAGGGAATCAACACACCAGTTAACTGATTTCTCTGTTGATAGAATTGCAATTTGTTTCCAGAGAAATCATTGGTAAAAAACATACAATATCTAATAATAGAGAGATGCTGTCCAGTGGGACTGCTTTCTCACTGTGAGGACACTGAGAGTGACACACAGTCAGCGAAGAACATTTCAGCTCAACACTTAAAGCACATACCTCCTCAGTAGCAGTTTTGAATTGTGTGCCTTGTTTGCACTTGGCTGACTGTGCCTGTTCAGTCCATGCTCACCCCTCTGTCTTCAGTATAATTAAATCAGTCTGGAATGACTCAGTGTGACTGTTAGCAGCCAATGGAAATGGTTTGCTCACTATATTTCATGCTGGTTTTCTTTCTATTAACAAAAAATGGAATTTTTCAGGCTTCATTATAAGATTAAATTTCTCTGATAGAATTAAAGATTGTTGATCCCTTCCAGACAATTTTCCTCTCAGGAACCACCACCCTGAACGCAAGAGTTCCAAACTGCTCTTTCTCCAGGGATATGTTTTTCTCTGCTCACAGGGAAGAAAAGCATCACAGTATATCACTGAACTTCGCAAAGGAAGAAAACAATGTACAAGTGAATTGTTTGAATAAATGAAAGGAAATCTTCCAAAGTAGAGCATGTACAAGCTAATGGCATGAACGGTAATGCTAGCGACATTGTTGTGTGAGATTTCTATAAAATATTAAAAGATGCTTTCTGACTTCATAAAACAATGATTTGGGTTTTCTTTTTGGGTACTGAAGATTCAAGTAAACTTCCTTTTGAATGACCTAGTGATTGCCTGTCTCTGTACTGCAACAATATCTTTCAGAAACATTAAAGCATGGCTTATTTGTTTTTAGAATACACATTGAGTGGTCAGTCCCTTTCTGTCAGTTTGTTAAGGGAATCATGGGCTTGTGGCTAACAGATGTAGATGCTAATAAGAGCAAGAGAGAAAACTATTACTTATTTATCAGACAGGTCTGATCAAAGTACCATATTGGCTTTGACATAGTCTTTTTTATAGAAGATTAAAGAAAGTAGTTGAATTCAAGAAAATGCTTGGAGAGTTCATGAATACAAGCATATTTAGGTAGAGACATTATTTAGCCCAATATAAAAGTGAGATGGTAATCTCAAAAAGCTGTTAAGATCTAAAATTCTAACTTTAATGAATTATTTTTCTCAAGAAGCTTAAGCTATATATCTAAGAAGATCTGTGTTGAATCTCCCTGCGTTGTTGCCTGTTCTCTGCATTTTCTCCTTTCTGCTAATGTGAGAGTTACTATTGAAGGAAAATGAACATTTGATTGACACTCGGCTTGTGTACTGACTTTACATACCATACCACGTGAAGTTCTCACAGAGCTATAATTCAGATGGGATGAAGTTGGAATGATCAAGCTACTTGATCAAAGTTACATGGTAGTGAGCCATAAAAATGAAATTTGACTTTAGGTCTGTCCAGTGTCAAAATACACACCATATATATCCCCTACATTACACTCCTTAGGTTGCATTCTACAGAATAAGAAATCCTTTAAAATTAAAATAGTTTACAAAATGAAGATTACTTTCTTTAATTTTTTTTAATTAAAAGATCCCCTGAGACCCAGGATGGTATCTCAACGAAGGAGAACAATGCCAAAGAGTCATTTCAGAGCTGGAGCATGGACAGCTGTACAGTGGTCTTTTTGACAATAAATAGACATATAATAGATATGGAGTAACAACTTCAGTCCTAGTTTTTGGCTTTGTTCTTTCAATTTGTTTGGTGGTTTGACTTTCTCTGTCATAAATTAGTAAAGCCAGGTGGTATTAGAAGGAGATGGACTTTGAAAAGGAGTTGTAGAGCTAATATTTTTGGGACAATGATGAAGAATTGTGCCTGAGTGATTGCAAAGTGTTCCCAGTTCTTCATGAACTTTATAGAATACCACAAATTTTGCAAGGGGACACTGCAGGTTTCTGTCTGGGTCAGTTTCCCTTCTTGAATCTATGCTAACCATTAGTTTGCTTTGCCCAAAAGAACATATGGGATTGTAGCATGCCACTTCTAGGTGTAGGCTCCAGGAAATCTTGCAAGTTCTTGCTCTCACTACCCCTCCCCCTCCCTAGATGCTAAAAGCAGCTCATAGACAAAGCTGTGTGACATTATGAGCATCATGTTTTCCTTCTGCAAGAACCAGGCATGAGAGTGAGGCTATTTTTGAGGAGCCAACTCCCATATGACCAGCAAACACAGAAGTTAGCCCAGGTGAGAGTGAGTAAACATTACCATTTCAGCAGAATCATCCAGCCAACCTGCAGATATCTGAGAAATACATGGCTATTGCTCCAAGTCACTGATTTCTGAGGCTGCTTGATAAACAGCAGTAGTTAAATGACAGTGAGTACTCAGGAGCAGGACGACTGAGCATTGCATAAAGCAGCAGGAGAGTAGAGTGACTCTGGAAACATGGGAAACATGGATAAGAAACAGAGATTTGGGATAGGAATCTAAGAAGCAAGTGAGCTGGAAATACAGTTCAATTAGCTACTGTGTATGTGCATCATTAAGTCTGAAGACCATGACAATCGAAAATGTGTATTCACATCTAAATTAGTAAACAAAGAAATACCTAAGGTTCAATGTAAAATGTCCTGGATGCTAGCATTTGGCACAATGTTAGGCTTTCCCCTTGATTGAACAGAGAAAACACTGCTTACATGTTACTGGAATTTAAGTGGTCTGGCTTTAAGCTTCCTATTATTTCCTGCCATAAGTTGTTCAAATGGTTGAATAAAGTAAATCATTTTGTTTTGGTGGATAAACTTCATGTTACTACTCTCTTTTTTAGCTGAAATGAGCAGTGGAAAATGGCATTTCTGTGAAGTTAGTCTTAAAATATGCACCACTGTTCCAAAAAGCAAGCTAATTTTCGAGTTCATCAGATGCGTATTTATATGGCAAGTGTATCTGTCACATAAACATTTTGTCAGTCACCACCTTCCATCTGTTCTGACACAGTGTGCTGGAGCACTGTCTATAAAGTGTGATAAGTAACATGCCTATTGTAAGTGAGAATTAAATATGACAATGACAGGAATGTTACCAACGCCACCCATACTCCATTACAATGTTGCATTAACAGAAGAAATCATTGACGTTTCCAAAGAAGAATGAGTAGCTACGCTATTTATGTCTTTGATTATTCTTTGGATGACATTTTGTCTTTGCCAACCTTGACCTTGAATGCTGATCATGAGTGTTAGGCCTGAAACTGATTATAATGGAGAAACAATCATGATCCAGTGAGAAAGCCAACTATTGTACTTCTGCATTTTGTTTTGTTTTGAGACAGATTTAAATGATATTGTGATACATTAAAAATATGGGGATAACTAAAAAGAAATGTAAAGATTTAGTTGTAGACTTCCGGGAGAACATGGCGGACAGATAGCAGCAGCTACGGAGGCTCTCTGAAAGACTCGGCTCAGAATTCAGGAATGGTGCGAAGTAAGGAGACATAAACAGGTGGAGATATGCTCTGCTGACCCAGGAACGAACTGGGCTGAGAGAAACCAACTTGGAATGCAGTCCTGGTGCTAGAACAGGAACAGAGGGGCCTCAGTGTGGAGGCTGGAGCCCGCGCCATTGGAAGCCACGATTTGGGTTTCCCGCTGCACAGTGGCTGCATCTACATCAGCTCGGCAAGGAGAGAGACGCACAGAAGCTCTGAGAATGGGAATCAGCGAATGGAGTCGAAAACAGGACGGGCAGGGAGGCGTGCACTGACTTGTAGTGAGGTGAGTGAGAGAAACTGACACTCTACCACAGTTTGACTCCAGCAGAAGACATTCTGGGACTGGGCAGACTTGCGGGAGCAGGGCGCTGCAGCAACTCCAGCCACATATCCCCCTCTCAAGCGGGATTGGTGAGAAGTGCCTAGCCTACCTGATGCTGCTGGCAGATCCAGTAGGCTAGCCCAACCCAGATCGCAGAGCCTGAGGGTGGCCTGGAGGGGCGGGCCCCGTGTAGGTTGCCTGGTCTGGAATTTCCTGGTGTGCTGCGGTGGGCGGGAACACCTAGCCGGCACAATTCGATCAGGCTGTGGCTGACAGGGAGGGAAGCTGGGCCTCCTATATAAGCTTGCATATATAAGGAACAAAGAATATGGGAAGAGGCAGCACAAGAAAGGCTCCTCGGCCCCTAATCCTGAGAAACAGGTAATAGCGGACACCGCACCAATAGACATAAAGCACCACATAGAGAGCCTCATAGATCAGTTCAGGAATGAAGTTATTAATGACCTGAAGCTAGAAATAAGCAGAATAGTTAGAGAAATGCTAAGCACCACCCAAGAAAAAACAGATGGTGGAACGGAAGAACAGAAAAAGAGGGGAGAATTGTTTGATGGAGAAAATAGAGAAAGCATAGAATACGTGAAGCAGGTTCAAAGGGACTACCAGGAAACTAAAAACTCTATCGAAAACTGGCATAACAGCTTGAAAAAAACTAAGGACAGACTATCTGAACTGGAGGGCAGATTTGTAATATGGGAGAATGAAATGAAAAACTTCTTAAAAGTAACAAAGAAACAAACAGCAATAATACAAAGACTAAAAGATGATAAGAGGATCCATAACTTAAGAATTAAGAACATAAAAGAAGAAGTAGGGACACAAACAAATGAACTACAAAAGCTACTCACAGAAATAATCCAGGAGAATTTTCCTAATTTAGCAAAAGGTAAAGATACTCAGATGTATGAGGCATACAGGACCCCAGCCACCTACAACCCAAACAGAGCAACACCCAGGCATATAATAATCAAAATTCCAGAAATTTAATACAAGAACAGAATATTAAAAGCTGTCAGAGACAAGAAACAGACCACTTACAAGGGAACACCCATCAG
This sequence comes from Cavia porcellus, assembly GCF_034190915.1. Taxonomy (NCBI): domain Eukaryota; kingdom Metazoa; phylum Chordata; class Mammalia; order Rodentia; family Caviidae; genus Cavia; species Cavia porcellus. Next base: position 13,078,332 of record NW_026947490.1, read on the forward strand.
AATTACAGCAAATTTCTCTGCACAAACCATCAAATCACGAAGAGCGTGGGGGGAAATAATTCAAGCATTGAAAGATAATAATCTCCAGCCAAGATTGAGATATCCTGCACAACTGTCCCTGGAAATTGATGGAAAAACAAGGTGCTTCCAGGATAAAGAGGAACTGGGGCAATTTGCAACCACCAATTCAACTCTACAGAGAGTATTGCAGGATATTCTTTAAAAAAGAAAAATACAAAGAATCCAGAAATAGTGGTGGGGAGGCCACAATGAATGGAGCAGAGAACAAAATGAAGAAGACAAACTGACAACTAATGACAGAAAAAGAGCTCAACAGAAATGAGGCAGAGAAGATTGGATAATAGGAACAGCTATTTTGGAGAAAATGACGTCTTAATAGGTAATACTGATTTAGTATCATCTTGTTTTGAAGTCTCATCAAGCTTTTGTTCTTCTGTCTCCATTGGTCTAAACAGGTTGTATCTTATTGGATTTTATTATGTACGATAGTATAAGCAAAAACTTTTAAAGACAAGGAGATTATACAGAAACCATTGTTCATTTTCTGTTAGTTGATTCTAAATATCCTGTAATGCTGTCATTCTCTTAAATGGTTTTACATTGTTTTGAAATATTTAATGCTACAGTATACGAAGTTGTACTCAAGGATTTCAAGGAATGAGACAATATGGTAACTACTTTTATGTCAGGATTATCTGGTGGTGAAACACTATTCTGCTTAAATGATTATGTTTTGATCTGCGCTGTTTTGCTGTTATGCCCTCTTTTATCTCAATCTCCACTCCATTATTTACTTTTTTATTTTTATCCTTTTAATTAAGGGAAAAATAAATAAAAATAGCAGGATATATTATAGTAACCCACTTTGACTTTCCATTATCTTGATTTAAAGCCCTGTATTACTCTCACCATCTTGTTTTTGATTGATGTCCCCCTATTCTGTTTTGCTTGATAGTACCAGGTTCGAAAGTTTAGGCAACAGCTGTGAAGATAGTGAGATTCATTATGACGCCCATTCTTGATGACTTTTATCTACTTTTGAAGACCTACAATGTCTCCAATATTTTGGTTTTGTCGGTTTTGTTCTTTACTGTTTTGTTCAATTTTATTATAACTGATGATATAGGCAATTCTATTAGAGATAGCAGGAGGCATTATGGTAACCATTATTGATCACCTTGTATTATGCTTTTACATTATCTATTATGACCACCCTTTTGATTTGATTGACTCTGTTCTGTTATGTCACATTTGGTTCTACTGCCTTCCAAAAAAGTAATAAGAACTGTGGGAGCAACAAAACCCAAAATGTGTAATTGTCATTGTACAAAAAAGAGGAAAAGAAAGTGCTCTAAATGATATAACTGCATGTATATTTAAGTGTATAAGATAGAAAATGATATCACTGAGTTTTATTGGATCATTGAACAGAACTGTTTGCAGTATCATTGTTGGAATGTCCACTTTACAAGCTTTAATTTTGTGACTTGAACAATTGTTTCTGAGATGACAATATGTAATCCATTAACTAGTGACTTCCTACTGTTTATTTTTTTCTGTAAATCTGTATGACTTGTACCCTTTCTCTGTTTTTTTTCTCCTTAAGTAAAATTTAAAAAAAGATTTAGTTGTAGATTTGATTTCTACAATTTTAATAGAAATAATGACAGAATATTTAATACAGTTGTAGCATGATATTTTGGAGTGCAATGCCTAGTATAATTAATCCTTTAGGTTTCCTGTAAAATTACTTTCTTGAGAACTGATATGCTTCTAAGGAATGTAATATGAAGAGGATAACATTAGTATGACAATTAGTATTAATACGACTGATACAAATATAACACAAGTAGGCTAAAGATGATGAACACCTAAACCTAGTAATGTAAAAATAAGTTTAGAATTACTAAAGAACATCAACTTTTATTCCCAGAGCTCTCAATACAAAGGGACTTTGTAAGCATTGCAAACATACTTGAGCAGAACAGCTGAACTGCTGCTTCAGACTCTTCTGATAGCACTAAACTTTAAAAATAATGTTAGTAGCAAAGACGGGATGTGAAATGATCTGAAGAACCAGATATTTTGCCTATATTTTTCTTACAAATTTTCCCATTATTTTTTAAATAATGGGTGATCTATCTTAAATTGTCAATATTTGCCAAAACTTAGCTATGAAAAGAAAATTGCCAATAGGATCATAGAAAAATCTTACAGAAAAACAAATTTCCTGCTATCCCCAAGTTAAAAAACAATTAGATGCCTAAATAAGATCAGTGTCTTCCTAAAAGATGCCAGGTCTACTAAATTAAAGGGAACAGAAGCAAATCAAAATAAAAAGGGATAACAAGCCAGAGCAGTGATAATGTGGAATTGGAGGAGTTTAGCTCTCTATCTGAAAAAAAAAAGATAGAATTAACAGGCAAACAGACAAAGAGATGGGGTTACAAGTTACCAATCTCACTCAAATGCATACTGATAGTCTATAAATAAGAGAGTTTGATGAGAATGAGCCCACAGCCAAATCTCAACCCATATAAAGCCCCCTAAAACTTCACAAACTACTTGCAAATGTGTGTCATTGCCCTGTATACATGCTATTTACCAAGGCTTTGCTTTGTTGTTTCATTGTGAATTTTCATTTTCTTTTATGTTAGGGGAGACAGATATGTATTCATGTTTCATGTAGAAAGGGTCAAACCTACTCTTCCTGCTCTTTACAGTCTCAAAATAAGTAAGTCACCAGGACCAAAACTTTGGCTCTGAATAAACCAAGAAAAGGTGGAAGACTAGCTTTCTCTCCTGCTTGGGCTTTAACTAAAATCTTCCATCATTTGCCTAGCTTCATGTGCATGGGAGTAAAGCCAGCTCTGCAGCTCGAGCCAGACATCCACTTGACTTTGGTTACTACCAGCCACAACCCTGGCCCTGCATCTGGTAAATTATGCATGTTCGACTTTTTGCATGTGTCTTGAAATTTTGTGTCATTCTGGAGATAGACATAAATGTGATCTGACTTGGACATGTAAGACTGCTCAAGTCTGACACATGATCTACAGTATAGGAATTAGCTTTAGGATTCCTGTCAAACACTTTAAGGAGTATGTAAAATTTAGTATGTACACACTATATTTGTTTTTCTGGGAAAAGGATTTTAATGTTATTATATCATTAAGAACATCTGAGCTATAAAATAGATTAAGAAATACAGATAAAGTGAAAAAGGTCATTTATCTACGGAAAGGTCTCAAAGTCATAACCAATAAGTGATAGACAGTTTCAAGGTACAGCAAAAATGTGCTTGAATAGAAAATGTCTGTAACAATCAAAGCAAACAAAGCAAAGCAAAATATACTTTTTAAAAAAAGAAATCTAATATAGTCCTTTGTTCTCCCTCTGAAGGATCCTGATAAGCTGATCTTGAAAGTGAAATACAATCATAACTTTCCACTGTATCTCTAACGTTTGAGTCAAAAAGATCCTATCTCAAAATCCCCAAAAATCTGTCTATAAAAGTTACAGTGTTACTGTGTGTGAAACTAGCATATAGATAATAAAACTCATTTCTCTTCTCTGTGTCTACACTCACTATCCAATTTTCTGATAACAATTTGCATTTCATTGTAGATATTTATGCCCAAAGATAGATAGTGTACTGCATATTGTGTGTAAGCATTTATTTGCCTTGGCAATTGAACTTCTCAATGTAAATGAACAAATTAGTATCTAGCTTGTGAATCCTTCCATGAATTTGTTTAATATCAGTCTGTTCTAAAGGTGACATTGTGCTGCCTTGAATCATTTTATTTGAAACACTAATCACTCAAAAGCATTGTACCATGTTAATCCAGGAGAATACTCAAAATTTAATAGTTAACATAAAATTTACCTTAAAGTTTTTGCAGAGAATGATGTAACAATGAAAAACTATTCCCTAAATATTAATAAAATCTTATGAATACCTTTTTTTTTGTCTTTTTCCTTTTTATCGGTACCAAGGATCGAACTCACGACTGCCTGCTTGCAAGGCAGGTGCTTATGCCGCTGAGCTAAATCCCCAGCCCCCAAAATCTTATGAATACTTTTAAAAAATGTTTATAAGATTATAGAACTCACCATGGTTAGTCACCTCCTAAGTATGAGACTTAATTGTGCATTATTTTTCAGGGGACTAAATGATTATCATTGAGGCAACATCACAAAGTTGTATAGAAAGAAATAATTTATAATCTTTAAAGACACAGTAATTTAAAGTGTTGTGTAATAATTCTATCTACGATTGTACAACAATTTTGTAGTCATTTCTTTATTGACCACTCTACCACATATATATTGATATATAAATATTTTTTTAGTTTAGGCTTTTAATTATCATAAATTTTCAGAAGCAAAACTTTGGCTCAAAGGGCCTGGTTAATTTTATGGCTCTTGAGGGGCCCTATTATATTGATATCTAGAAATTGTCACCACTTGATACCCAACCTAACAGTGTAAGGTGAAGAACAGCATAGACCTGGTGACTAAAAAGGAAAAAGAAAACTCATAACTAGTATATACCTACTTCTTCAGGCGTTCTGCTTTCACACATATTACATTATTTAAATATCACAGCTGCTCTGTGGAACATTTTGAGGTTAAAGTCAAGCCTTGAAAAAGAGCTTAAATGATGCACAGAGTTGGAAAAAGATGAAAAGAGTAAAAGAGGAAGTACCTTCCAGATGGCACAGACTGCTGGAATAGAAGTCCTGAACAAACATAGTTTTGTGGTCTTTGAGGTGACCCCAAAATAGTATACTCTGCTCTCTCTCTGCATTCTGAACCAAAGGAAAAATTAAAGCCCTAAGTCAGACAGAAACTAAAGTTTCCATTTTGTGGTCCAGGGATTTTTATAAACTAATATCTCCAAATGAGTCATCAAAGATAAATGTTCCCATGCCAGTCCTTTTTCCCTCACTACTTCTTCACTGAGGGGCCAACACCTTGAAAATTTAAGGCTAGGAACAAGAGGAATATGTGAGTGTTCTATGGGTAAAACAGTAGAGTCAGACTGGGCAGAGAATTTCTTCTTTCCTCAGTAATCAATAAATTACTCCCGACTGCTGGGAATAAAAACCCAGAATGAATAAGAGGAGGAGAAAAGTTGTGATTTCTCTAGGTAGAGGTGTTGCCTCCATGTCTAGACAAAGGGGGAAGGGCACCAGCTCACATTGGTGAGAGTGGCAAGCCACCGGCACACACGATGAGAGGGGGAAAGCCACGGAAGCACACCTGTGAGGGGGGGAAAACAGTGGCACACACCGGTGAGATGGGAAAGGCTATAGGCACACACCGGTGAGAGGTGCAAGCCACCTATGCACATCAATGAGAGGGACAAGCCCACCGGCACAGAATGGTGAGAGGGTGAAGCACAGTGGCATACATCATTGAGAGGCTGAAGGGCATGGGTGCACACCAGTTAGAGGCGGAAAAGTACTGGCACACACCGGTGAGAGGGGAAGGCCATCCACACACACTGGTGTGATGGGGAAGGCCACTGATGCACACTGGTGTGAGGGGGAAGCCTACCGGTGCATAACAGAGAGAAGAGAAGCCCAGCATCGCACACCAGTGCAAGGGGAATGGTCACCGGGGCACATCGGTGAGAGCCAGAGCCCATCAATGCACACCAGTGACAAGGGGAAACCCAGCGTCACACACCAGTGAGAGGCAGTAGGACACTGGCGCACATCAGTGAGAAGGAAGGCCACAGGCACACATTGGTGAGTTGGGGAAGGTCACCAGCACACGCGGTGAGAAGGGGAAGGACATCAGTGCACACCAGTGAGAGGCAGAAGGGCACTGGCGCACACCCATGAGAGGGAAAGGCCAGTGGTATACACTGGTGAGAAGAGGAAGGTCACCAGCACAGATGGTGAGAGAGGGAAGAACATTGGCACACATTGGTGAGTGGGGGAAGGCCACTGGCGCACAGCGGTGAGTGCGGAATGCCACCAGCACACACAAGTAAGAGGGGGATGTTCTTGCACATCGGTGAGAGGCAGAAGGGCACCAGCACAAACCTCTGAGACATGGAATGGCACCAGTGCACACCGGAGTAAGGGAAGGACACCAGCACACCCTGGTGAGAGGGGGAAAGGCACTGGAGCACACAAGAGAGAGGTGGAAGACCAGCGGCACGCACCAGTGAGAGGGGAAAGCCCAGCGGCGCACACCAGTGAGAGGCAGAAGGCCACTGTGCACTACAGTGAGAAGGGGAAGGCCACCAGCCCACACAAATGGGAGGTGGAAGCCTGCAGGCACACACTGGTGAGATGGGAAAGGGCATTGGCTACACCAGTGAGAGGGGGAAAGCCACCAGTGCACACCAGTGAGAGGGCGAAGCACAGCAGTGCACAGCGGTGAGATCGGAAAGGCCACCAGCACACACTGGGGACAGGGGGAAAGCCACCGATGCACACCAATGAGAGGGGCAAGCCCCCCAGCGCACAGTGGTGAGAGGGGAAAGCCCAGAGGTGCACTCCAGTGAGAGGCTTATGGCCACCGGCGCACACCTGTGAGAGGCGAAGGTCACCGGCACAAACTGTTGGGAAGAGGAAGGGCACCGGCACACACTGGTGAGAGGGGGAAGCTTACCGGTGCACACCAGAGAGAAGTGGAAGCCCAGCGACACACACCGGTGAGAGGGGAAAGGCCACCGGTCACACCAGTGAGAGAAGGGAGCCCACTGGCACAGACCAGTGAGAGGGGCAAGCTGAAATGTGCACACCGTTCACAAAGGAAGCCCAGTGCAGGACACCAGTGATGCACACCATTAAGAGGTTGAAGCACAGTGATGCAAACCACTGAGATGTGGAATGCCAGCGGGGCACAACAGTAAGAGGGGAAAGGCCACCAGTGCACACTGATGAGAGAGAGAAGCACAAGGGCATACAACAGTGAGAGGGGGAAGCCAAGCGGAGAACAACATTGAGAGGGAGAAGCCCAGCAGTGCACACCAGTGAGAAGAGGAATTCCAGCAGTGCACAGGAGTGAGAGGTAGAAGCCAAGCGGGGCATACCAGTGAGAGGTGGAAGTCAAGTTTCACACACCGGTGATGGGTGGAAGGCCACCGGGATACACCGGTGAGAGGCGGAAGTGCACAGGCAGACACTGGAAAGAGGGTGAAGGGCACCGGCGTACACTGGTGGGATGGGAAACGCCAGTGGCTCACAATGCTGAGAGGAGTAAGACCAGCAGCACACATGGATGAGAGGGGGAAGCCCACCGTAGCACACCGGTGAGAAGAGTAAGCCCACCAGTGCACACCAGTTAGAGTTGGAAGGCAAATGGCGCACACCGTTGATAGGGTGAAGGCCACTGGCACACATCGGTGAAAGGGGAAGCCCATGGGAGCACACCGGTGTGAGGGGCAAGGCTGCAGGTGCAAACCAGTGAGAGGTGTAAGCCAGTGGCACACACAAGTGACAGTAGAAAACCCACCAGCACATACCAGTGAGAGGGGTAAGCCCAGTGGTACACACCAGTTAGAGGTGGAATGTCACCAGCACACACCAATGAGAAGTGGAAGCCAAGAGGCACCCTCAGGTGAGATGAGAAAGGCCAGAGGCGCACACTGGTGAGGGGGGAAAGCCACCGATGCATACGGGAAAGACAGGAAAGCCCAACAACACACACCAGTGAGACCGGAAAGGCAACAGGAACACACCAGTGAGAGGGGAAAAGCCACACAATCGCACAACAGTGAGAGGCAGAAGGACCATGGTGCACCAGACACCTTGGTCTGGTGACAGTTGATCCTCACAGACTTCTGGCACAAAGAACATGTTATGCTGCTTTCCTAGGCCTCCAGGCCCCAGCCTCAGGACATAGGCGGACCACGTGGAAACGGCTGAAAAAATGGTTCACTCATCTCAGAGGCTTCAGGATGATTGCTGGCAAATGCCCAACTTTTGAAAGGCACCAAAGGACAAGGCTCATTGTCCCCATCCTCAGGGGCCCAGAGGCAAGAGGCAGCGCAGGACAGGTGTCCCTAGGCTCAGCCACCAGCCACTTAGACATACGGAGGCCAGGACAGGTACATTTAGGCCTGGCCAACACTGTGAGTCACTCTACACAACTCCTGCCCTACATCATCTGTTTGAGGGGATATGAGGACAGGCACTTTGGGCAGATCCTCCTGCGCAGGAGCAGGTGCTAGGAAGCTGTAAGCCTGGGCCACTGTAAGATTCCTACCCAGGACAGGGCTGGCATGAGGAGAAGGGCAGGGCCCATGTTTATCCATAGGCTCCAGAGTCATCTTCTTTCATCCTGGGTAGAGATATGGGACAGAATTGTCTATCCTACAGGAATATAAGTTTATCTGGGTTCACATAGTGAAACCAGTGGTGTCGCAGAATTTCAGAGCCTCTGTCTTCCTGCCAGAAACTGGGAGCTGCCCTAGCAGAGTGGCACATAGGACACCAGTCTGGGGATGGTCACTTGGCCCTATGTGCCATGGCCTTGCTGCAGATTCTGAGAATCACAACAGGTACTGGCTCAGGTGCAAGATGCGTATGCAGAAAAGACTGGAGATGTCCACAGATGACAGAGAGGAAATTCAGGTCAGAATACACTTTCACCATCTCCCTCCAGGGCTTGGCAAACACTGGGCCCATGGTCCTGATCCCACGGAACCTGGACACCAGGTGCTCAACAGCCATAAACCTCTCTACTCCACCTCTAACTTGTCTCAGGCAAGGTCACTGTTCACACATTGGTGGGAGCAGGAGAATGGAGACATAAGCAAAATGACTCATTTTCCTGTCATGATTTAATTATGCCACTGCACTTCATTGTCAGTTAAGCCCCTAGTAACCATGGACAATTGGCTGGCGGTCTTTCATCTTGTCCCCTGTTGGGAGCCACAGCATCACTAGGTCACCCTGAGTGACGGTCGCGAGGCCCGTAGGAAAGAGCAAAGCCTGAGATTACCCCTCCCATCGAGCACGCCGAGATGGCGCCTATTTCCTGCTTCCTGATCTGTATCTCTGCATTAAGCGCCTGCTCAGCAGAATAGTCTACCTAGTCACCAGTGACGCTAGCCAATCAGCTCGCCCGAACTGCTTCGATATGATTGGAGGTTGTATCGGTATATAAGCCAGTGCCTCCACCCTGCGAGTGAGAAGCACGGAAGGAGCCGCGGGGAGCGGACCAACAGAGGCTTCGGCCGGGAGGATTCCCAGGGCAGACTGTGAAAGGGAGAGAAAATAAAAGCGCCTTGCCACTGCCAGATCCTGTCGTGTGTTCTTCCTGCCGGCCGGGAGCGACACCGACATCTGGTGGCCCGTACGGGGAACTGATCAGCCCTGAGACGAGGCAGTGGACGACGTCCTCTGACGCAGAGCTGCAGGACAGGTGAGTAGAGGATAAACCTGGGCCCTGGGTGGCGCGCACCTACAGGGTTTGTAGACTCCTCTCAGGCTCACGCGTAAGTGGCGGATTTTTGGGCCTCACGCGGTGAGTAACATATTAAATATGGGTAACGTACCGAGTAACGACACCCAGCCCTTGGTACAAGTCCTCCGGGAGCTCTTAAAGTCCAGAGACCTCAAGGTAGGACGCAAAACGCTGGAGAGCTTTTTTGAGGAGATTGATAGTTTCGCTCCCTGGTTCTTGCCCACAGGGCACTTAAACCTGCCCTCATGGGAGAAGTTGGGCAGGGATCTTTCTCTAGCGGAAAGGGAGGGCGGGGCTTCGGTCTTCGCTCGGCCACTGTGGGAAATGATATATGCATGCTTGAAGAGCGAGGGTGGTTGCAGGGAAGGCTCTCAAGAGCTCATTAAAGTGCGTAGGGCATTCAAACAGGCCCAGTCAGGGAGCTCCCAGGAGGGGTCCGTCAAGGGGGACAAAGATATAAAGGAGGAAGACGGGGCTCAGGCCTCAGAGTCATCTGACTCCAAGAACGAGGAAGGCTTAGACAACGATGAGACCAAGGAGCCTAGATGCCAAGAGGATAGGCCGCTCGATAAGGAGTCGCAGGGTTCTTTTGCAGCGTTGCGCCGCGAATTGCGCTCCGCTCAACTTGGTCTGCGGAGGAGTAGAGAGCTCCTGAGCGCCCCCTGGCGGGAGAGGGAGGCGAAGCCTTCCGCCCCGCCTTGGGGGCTGTTCCCGGAAGCGATCCCTCGCCACGAGGCGGCCGCGTGGGAGCTCCCTCCCCTTTTGCCAGAACAGGAAGTGATGCACAGGCCGCCATTTTCCGCCCAATCACGGCCGCCGTCTTATGCTCCGCCGCCGGCGGGTCGGTATTTTTACAGGCGGCTTTGGCAGGGGGGACATTTGTCTCATGAGGTACATCCACTACCTGGGATAGACAGTGGCCCCTACGGGATATTTCCTGTACAAATAGCTATGGGCCAGGGACGTAATGCATGGGAGCCTTTTGAGATAGAGCAGATTAGAGAACTTAAAAATGCAGTTACAACCTTTGGGCCGACTGCGCCTTACACCATTGCCATGCTGGAGAACCTGTCTTCTGGGCCCCTTACCCCTGCAGATTGGGTTCAGCTGGCGAAGGCTTGTCTGCCCTCAGGTAGTTACCTGGATTGGCGAGCCTGGTACGCCGAGTTCTCTGCCGAGCAGGCTGAGAGAAACACCAATCGGGGAAACCGGGGGTGGAACAAGGAAATGCTTATGGGAGAAGGTCAGCACACTGATGATCAGACTCAGTTCCCCGGCGCTGTCTATGAACAAATCAATGCCATAGGGCTCCGCGCCTGGAAGCAGGTAAGTGGTGCCGGAACAGCCTCCCTGTGTCTTTCAAAAATAATTCAGGGTACCACAGAGCCATTTGTTGACTTTGTGGCCCGAATGCAAGATGCTGCCGATAAAATATTTTCTGATCCGGGAGTGGCTCGACCGCTGGTAAGGCAGCTGATTTTCGAGCAATCCACAAAGGAGTGCAAGGCAGCGATAGCCCCTCATAAGAACAAGGACCTCAACACCTGGATTAGGATATGCAGAGAGATAGGGGGGCCGCTCTCCAACTCGGGAGTGGCTGCTCTCCTGGCCGCGGCTGTACAGCAGAGGGGACCTCGCAGGTCAGGAGGGGAACGCAAGGCCAGAGGGTGTTTTGCCTGCGGGGAACCAGGACACATTAAGCGTGACTGCCCAAACAACGCAGACGCCAGGCCTCGCCCTAAAAATGAAGAACCACATAACGTTTGCGGGCGATGCAGAAAAGGGCCACACAAAGCTGAGGAGTGCAGGTCGGTTTATGATGCCCAGGGTAACCGCATCTGCGGGCAAGACACTAGTGAGCAAAAAAACGGCCAGAGGGGGCCCTCATCACAGGCAGGCCCCCGCCCCAGAGACAGGACAACACAGGATGGCAGCCTTCAACAAGGGCCACCCCTGGGTCAGCAGGTGTGGACCTCAGTGTCGCCTCCAGATTCATATTAGCGCCTGACATGGGTGTTCAGATAGTCGAGACCACCTTCCGGGGGCCGCTTCCCGAGAATTCCGTGGGTCTGGTAATCGGAAGATCCTCCACCGCCCTCCGGGGTCTTACGGTGATCCCTGGGGTCGTTGACTCAGACTACACGGGAAATGTCAAAATTATGGTCCAGTCCCTTGCGGGTACGATGGTGATCAATAAGGGAGATAAGATAGCGCAGCTTTTGCTGCTTCCCAGTCTCCATGGGAGGTTCCCGGCAAAACAAAAGATTAGAGGAAACCAACACTTTGGCTCCTCCGGGGAGGTCTTCGAGGGGCTGCACATGACACTTGATAAAAGACCCATGCTTTCACTCAAAGTCAATGGTAAGAGTATAACAGGCCTCTCAGATACAGGAGCTGATCGCTCCATTATCTCCAGAAAGGACTGGCCTTCTGGCTGGCCTACCAACACTGCAGACAACACGCTCCAAGGTCTGGGGATGGTGTCAGCCCCCCAGGTTAGCACCTCAACCCTTCTCTGGTGCGATGAGGAGGGTCATCAGGGCCATTTCCAACCATTTGTGTTGCAGTTGCCAGTGTCTCTATGGGGAAGGGACATCCTCACTCAGATGGATGTCACACTTACGTCAAACTGCTCCCCCCAGGCTAAGGATATACTCAGGAACCAGGGATATACCCCCGACAAAGGCTTGGGCAATGCCCTACAGGGTCGGACATCCCCAATACCAGTAGAGAACAGAAAAGGTAGGCAAGGGCTGGGTTTTTCTTAGGGGCCGCTGAAGAAGCTCTCCTACCCACTTCGATCAAAATCACCTGGAAATCAAATGATCCAGTTTGGGTACCTCAGTGGCCCCTGCCTAAGGAGAAGCTATTAGCCTTGTCAGAAATAGTCAGTACACAACTTAGATTAAGACACATTAAGCCGTTGACCTCCCCATGGAACACCCCCATTTTTATAATTAAGAAAAAGTCTGGCAAGTGGAGGCTGCTCCATGATCAAAGGGCGGTCAACGCGCAGATGCAGTCCCTGGGGGCGGTCCAGAGGGGGCTGCCAGCTCTCTCAGCCATCCCTCAGTCTTGGCCGATTTATGTTATAGATCTTAGAGACTGTTTCTTCTCAATCCCCCTGCATCCAGAGGACACCCATAGGTTCGCCTTTACTTTACCCACCATTAACCAAGAAAGCCCTGATCTCAGATACGAGTGGATAACGCTGCCCCAAGGGATGGCCAACAGTCCCACTATGTGTCAGATTTACCTTGATTCCCTACTGGCCCCCCTACGGAAATCCTTTCCCAAGATAAGATGTGTGCATTACATGGACGACCTTTTGCTCAGTGGCAGGGACCCAGACATGCTAAATAATATGCTCGGCCAGTTGGTTGAGGCCCTGAGACAAGCCAATCTGCATGTTGCCCCCGACAAGATTCAGGGAGGAGAAATGGTGACCTACTTAGGCGCGAGAATCTCCCCTATGCTAGTCTCTCCACAGAAGGTCACCATTAGGACGGATGGCGTTATGACCCTAAATGACATGCAAAAGCTATTGGGAGACATTAATTGGATTAGGCCATATTTACATATACCAAATTCAGATCTCAAACCCCTGTTCGACCTTCTGAAGGGAGACCCAGATATAGCCTCCCACAGGAGGCTCACTCCTGAGGCAAGAGCTGCCTTACAGAGAGTGGAGGAAGCCTTAGGTGGGGCTACCTTACACAGAATTGAACCAGGGCGACCCTTTGACGTCTGTTTGCTACAGACTAGTCTACAGCCCACAGCGGTGATTTGGCAGAAAAGACCACTCCTGTGGATACACCCTAAGGTCTCACCTGCAAAAGTCATAGAACATTACCTGGAGGCAGTCGCTTCATTGGCCCTTGAAGCGCATGATAGAGCTGTCCAACATTTTGGCTCAGGACCACAAGCCATCCGAGTACCCTATACCACCAGCCAGATCAAGACCCTGGCTGCCTGCATAGATACTTGGGCCATTTTGAGATGTGTTTTCCATGGGGATATAGACAATCAATACCCTAAAGACCCTATCTTGTCATTTGTTACTCAGCACCCTGTAATTTTTCCAAAGGTTACTGCCTCTGAGCCATTAGTCCCAGCAACTACAATATATACAGATGGCTCCAAGATGGGGATAGGCGCCTATGTGATCCTAGGCAAGCCCCTGGTTACCATACAATTTGAACCAGATCAGCCTCAGGTGGTAGAACTGCAGATCGTTAAAATGATTCTTGAAAGGTTCTCAGGAGCCATTAACATTGTCTCCGATTCTAGGTATGTGGTCAATGCTATGCAAGTGCTTGAGACTGCCGGTTTAATTAGATCCACTTCCACAGTGGCTGGGCTGTTCCTGTCTATCCAGACATTGCTTCAGAACAGACACCATAAGGTCTTCACCACCCACATAAGAGCACATACATCCCTGCCAGGGCCTATGGCACAGGGGAATGCGGCTGCTGACACTGCCACTCGCCCGTTATGGATTTTTACCTTACTAACACCAATCGAGCAAGCCCGTGCCTTCCATGATAAGTTTCATGTCAATGCCAGGACACTAGCAAACCATTTCCATGTTCCCAGAGCAGATGCATGAGATATCGTGCGACTATGTGGCTCCTGTGCCACATACAAACCTGCCATACCGATGGGAGTAAACCCTCGAGGTTTGATCCCTGGTGATGTTTGGCAGATGGACATCACACATATACAGGAGTTTGGGACTCTTAAATATGTTCATGTTTCCACAGACACCTGTTCTCATGTCATATTTGCAACAGCAGAAACAGGTGAAAAAGTGTCTAATGTGATCAATCATTGCCTGGCGGCTTGGGCCACATGGGGCAAACCAAAAATATTAAAGACTGATAATGGACCAACCTATATAGGCAGAGCCTTCAATGAGTTCTGCAAAATGATGGAGGTTCAATTAAAACATGGTATCCCATACAATCCCCAAGGTCAAGGAATCATCGAAAGAGCCCATAGAAGTCTCAAAGCAATTCTAGCTAAACAAAAAGGGGGAGTAGGCCAAGGCCTGGCCCCAAAGGCACAATTATCCATGGCACTATTCACACACAATTTTTTAAATTTAAATAATGATAATTGCTCCCCAGCTATGGAGCACTGCAACCCTTCCCCCAACCATAAAGGGTGGGTGAAGTGGAAAGATGTCCTGACAGGACAATGGATGGGCCCGGATCCAGTGGTCAGCTGGAACCGAGGTGCGGTTTGTGTCTTCCCACAGGAACCGGGACGAGAACCACCGGGAGAGACTGACACGGGCGACAAAGCCCTCGACTGAAGATCAGACCTGCCCTACCGGAGATCCATCACAGACCAACCAACAAGATGAATAGAAATAGGGCTGCCCCCCTCCATGGGATAGCTACCCTAATCCTCCTTAGGATTGGTATGGTATATGCTGGCCTGGGAAGTCCCGTGTCTAAGGGGGACCTGAGGCAGAGTTTGTTTGGCAGCCCTTGTGATTGCAAGGGCGGCATAGTCTCCCCCACTCCAACCACATACACGTCATCGGTCTAGACCTACTAACTGTGGAAAAGGGGGGTATCTGTGTTGCCTTGCAGGAAAGATGCTGCTTCTACGCAAACAAATCCGGAGTCGTGCGAGATCAGCTGAAAAAGCTGCAAGAAGACTTAGAAAAGAGAAGAAAGGAGTTATAAGATAATCCCTTCTGGGGGGCCTGGAACGGCCTGCTTCCCTATGTTCTGCCACTGCTAGGCCCGCTATGCTCCTTGGTCCTGCTCTTACTTATAGGCCCGTGCGTGCTTCGATGGGTCCCATCCTTTGTTAATAATCGCCTTGCGGCGGCCCGACGTCAGGTCCGCCTGGTTGCGCATGCGGCTCTAGCGGTAGCCCGAAATGGACAAGAAGATCCTCAGGCATATGCATGGCTTGCTCGCCTAGCCTACGACCGAGTCTAGGGGCGGTGAGCTTCCCACACTCCTCCTCTAAAAAATTATGACATAGCTGGGTAGGAGAGTCAATGACGGGTAAGAGCGTACTCCCCCGGTGCGACTCAACCTAAGCCAGGCCCTACCCCATCCTGCACGTAAGCCGCTGGACTGTTAGATGCTGCCCAGGTCTAAATTTCTCTCCGAGGGGATTTCTTTACGGAGAGGAAATGAGTGCAAGCTTGTGTGCATCCAGGTTCCGTCCAGTTTGTGCCTGGCCCTAGAAAAAGGACAAGGGCCTCAGGGCCTTGGCAGACCATGGGACGGCCGACCAGGGTCTAAGCCAAGGACCTACAGTGGGCCTCCGCATAGGGCATAAGCCTCTGCACCCAGTCCAGGAAGGGCTACGATGCGCACATTCATAAAAAATAAAAAAGGGGGAGATGTTGGGAGCCACAGCACCACTAGGTCACCCTGAGTGACGGTCGCGAGGCCCGTAGGAAAGAGCAAAGCCTGAGATTACCCCTCCCATCGAGCACGCCGAGATGGCGCCTATTTCCTGCTTCCTGATCTGTATCTCTGCATTAAGCGCCTGCTCAGCAGAATAGTCTACCTAGTCACAAGTGACGCTAGCCAATCAGCTCACCCGAACTGCTTCGATATGATTGGAGGTTGTATCGGTATATAAGCCAGTGCCTCCACCCTGCGAGTGAGAAGCACGGAAGGAGCCGTGGGGAGCGGACCAACAGAGGCTTCGGCCGGGAGGATTCCCAGGGCAGACTGTGAAAGGGAGAGAAAATGAAAGCGCCTTGCCACTGCCAGATCCTGTCGTGTGTTCTTCCTGCCGGCCGGGAGCGACACCGACAGTCCCCCACTCGTAAATATCATCTCATCAGCAGAAATGTGCTCACCTCAAATGTCAGGCCATCGCTACATTTTTCATTCTCTGGCACTTATCTCACAGAAGTTTTCCATGCATCTCAGTGCCTACTGCAGGAACTTCTGCGCCAAGTGTATTCCAGACGAGGACAGTGAACACAGCTGTTCAACTTCCATGGTTGTGAAAGACGCACTAAATAGCTTCCTGGGGGTTTTTCATCAGAAACATGGAGAACATTCTGTGGGTTCACTTTAATACACATTGATTACCAGAAGGAGCCTCCAATTCCACAGGTGATGAGCGCATGCCTGACCTCATACTCAGAGGGTGACAAGCTGCAAACTTTGCTTCTTGGCTCAGGAAGCAGACAAGTTTTAAGCAGACAAGCAGACAGTTTTTTTTTTAAATCATTACCAGGTATCAAACTCACAAGTGCCTGCTTTTGCAAGGCAGGTGCTTATGCCGCTGAGCTAAATCCCCAGCCCCAGAACTAAGCAAGTTTTGCAACCATTTTCAACACAGTTCTTGAAGTCTGAGCACTAGTATTTAATCAACAATAAGAAATTAAAGTTTTCCAAATGAGAAAGAAAGATTCATGTCTTGTCTCTGATTCCTGAGGACACATTCTTGCATATAAGAAACTTAGAACTCCACTGTAAACCATTTAGAACAAATTCCAAATCACTTAAGTTGCAGGGTAGAAGATCTGCATTTCCTAATCAATTCATTTCTATGTGCTGAAAAAAACTACAGCCCCAAATGAGGAATACAGTTCAATTCATAATTAATTGAAAAGAATAAATGCTAAGGTAAAATTTAAAGAAACCCACCTGTGTCTAAAAATACTGTAGCAATTGATGAAATGAATGAAATGGCACTAACAGAATAAAAGACAGACCGTGATGGTGGATGGTGTTAAAATATAGAAACACTGCCCACACCAGGCAGCACGTCAATTTCTACATGGTAGTAAATCTTATATTGTTTGTGATGACTAAACTACATATTCAAGAAAACCTCAAAAAATTGGATTTCACATTTGACAAGTAATTTCTGACTTTTTATTTTTATTTTATTTCTTTTCTCTTTTTTCACTCTTTTTTTTTTCTTTCATTCTTTTGACAGGATTTTCCTACACAGGTCAGCCTAGTCTTGATCTTAGTGCCCAGGATGACCTCAAACTCATAACAATCCTCCTGCCTCAGCCTTCTCAGTACTGGAATGGCAGGTGTGCACCAACTTCCCTGACTATGTTTGCCTTTTTAAATTTTCTCCAAAACAAAACTATTTAGAGTTATGGGATATTCTCATGTTTCATCAGGTTAGTTATTCAAAGTGAAATCAAAAAGCACTTCACACACACTGAAGGAATTTAAAAATCATTACTGACATATAACATAATGTGACATAACATCGCATAGCATAGTATAGCATAATAACACGTAACAAAATAAAAAAGCAACCACATAACTCTGCTTTAAACATCTGCTTCCAAAGATACAGTAAGAATTTCTAAGTTATCTGTACACCAGCAATATGATACAGTAATTTCACATTTAAGTACATTTTCTTTGAAATAAATATTGGTATCCTCTAAAGCACCTGTGCAAGAATTGATGTGACAGCTCACTTTCAAGGCCCGACCCAGAAAAAATAACAAATGGCCATCACAATATGGGTGACAGGTGCATGAATAGTTTCACTTGGTTGGTTCAGCCCAATAAAAGCAGGTGGTGGCAGCACAGGAGGAGCCCAGCATGGAGACACTGCTTGAAGGAGACCAACTAAAGTGCATAGCAGCTGAACAGGCTCAACGCCGTCAGCTCTAGGAAAGGAAAACTAACCATCAGGGGAACAAAGCCCATGGTCTGTTTCATTGGGATGACAGGAAAAGTTAGCAGGGGCTAGGAGACAAGTTCCTTCAGATTGCTGCACACATGTCCTTCATCAGCACAAGGGATGATGTCCACGGCCATGCAAAGCCTCCCCTTGCACTCACCACCTACAGTACCTCCTCATAGGATGTCAGTGTGCGGAGCACTACTGTGTGTGGCTGAGTTAAATATCTAAGCATGAATAAGTAATCATGCATAGGCAGGTGAGTGTAAAATTTGGTATGAATCATCCTCCCCTGGACATACGGGGGTTATAACATGAAATGTTCACATTCTTTAGGAAAATTACTAGGGGTATTCTGGAAACATCGACATGTTTCTTAATGGAATTTTAATGAAACTAACATAAGCCCCGGAAAGAAAGTTATCCACAAATTTGACAGATCTCTAACACAAGACAATGTCTCATTTTCCTCAGAGACAGTGGACTCTTTGGAGGGAAATACGTGTTTGGCACCCTGCCTTCCACCTCTGAAGCATCTGCAGGTTTGTTGCATTAAAATCTTCAAAGTGCAACAAAGTCTAAAAGCACACAAAATTTTCTAGGGTTTTACCTTTCTGCTTCTAAGGAGGACACAGATTTGTTCCACAATAAAATGAAATGTGAATGCAGGGAGTTAGCCCAACTGTGGACCCCAGCATGTGACCTCACTTCCTTGGCAAAAGGTCAAAACAGAATTTTGGAGACTGAGGACACCAGACACCTTGGTCTGGTGACAGTTGTTCCTCACAGACTGTTGGCTCAAGAGTGAACAGGAACGTGTTATGCTGCTTTCCCAGGCCTCGAGGGCCCAGCCTCAGGCCACCACATAGGGGTACCACGTGGGAAAAGCTGAAAAAAATGGTTCACTTCTCTCAGAGGCTTCAGGATGATTGCTTGCAAACGTCCAACTTTCAAGGGCACCAAAGCACTGGGCTCATTGTCCCCATCCCTCAGGCGCCAAATGGCATGAGAAGGCTGAGGACAGGTGTCCCTAGTCTCAGGCAACAACCACTTAGATATATGGAGCCCAGGACAGGTACATTTAAGCCTGGCCACCACTGTGAGTCACCCTAAACACTTCCTGCCCTACATCATCAGGGTGAAGGGCTATGCGGACAGGCACACAGGGCAGATCCTCCTGGGCATGAGCAGGTACTGGGAAGCTGTGAGCCTGGGCCACTGTAAGGTTCCCACCCAAGAGAGGGCTGGAAGGAGGAAAAGGGCAGGGCCTACGTTTATCCAAAGCCTCCAGAGTCATCTGATTTCATCCTGGGTAGAAATATGGGACAGAGTTGTCTATCCTAGAGGAACATGAGGTTATCTGGGTTCACAAAGTGAAACCTGTGGTGTCTCAGAGCTTCAGAGCCTCTGTCTTTCTACCAGAACCTGGGCTCTGCCCTAGCAGAGTGGCACATAGGACACCAGTCTGGGGCTGGTCACTGGGCCCTGTGTGCCATGGCCTTGCTGCAGATTCTGGGAATCACAACAGGTACTGGCTCAGGTGCAAGGTGCATGTGCAGAAAAGACTATAGAGGTCCTCAGATGACAGAGAGGATCTTGAGGCGGATTATCCTTTCACCACCTCCCTCCAGGGCTTAAACATGGATATCCAGAAGGAGCCTCCAATTTCACACGTGATGAGCCCATCCCTGACTTCATACTCAGAGGCTGACAAGCTGCAAGCTCTGCTTCTTGGCTTGGGAACCATGAAAGTTTTAAGAGTATTTTTTGTTTTGTTTTTTAATAAGTACCAGGTATCAAACTCAGGACTGCCTGCTTTTGCAAGGCAAGTACTTATTTCGCTGGGCTAAATCCACAGCCCCAGGAATCAAGCAAGTTTTGCAACCATTTTCAACACAGTTCTTGAAGTCCTCACCCTAGTATATAGTCAACAATAAGAAATTAATGTTTTCCAAATGAGAAAGGCAGAATTAAGACTTGTCTCTGATTCCAGAGAACACATTTCTTGCTTATACGAAACTTAAAACTCCACTGAAATCTTTCAGAACAAATTCCAAATAACTTAATTTGCAGGGTAGAAGATCCACATGTCCTAATCAATTCATTTCTATGTGCCTCAAACAAACTACCACCCCTAACAAGGAATATAGTTGAATTCACATTTCATTGAAAAGAACAAATGCTAAGGTAAAATTTAAACAATCACACCTATGTTTAAAAATTGTAGAAATTGATGAAATGAGTGAAAAAGCACTAACAGAAGAAAAGACAGACTGTGATGGTGGATGGTTAAAAAATTGAAACGTTGCACACACTTGGCAGCACATCAGTTTCTACATGGTAGTAAACCTTACATTGTTTATGTAGACTAATGTATGTATTCAAGAAAACTTCACAAAAATTTGATTTCACAATTGACACATGATTTCTCACTTTTCATTTTTATTTTATTTCTTTTCCTTTTCTCTCTTTTTCTTTCTTTCATTCTTTTGACAGGGTTTTGCTACACAGGTCAGCCTGGCCTTGATTTTAGTGCCCAGCATGACCTCAGTCTCAGAACAATCCCCCTGCATCAGCCTTCTGAGTACTGGAATGACAGGTGGGCACCAACATCCCTGACTGTTTTCCCTTTAAATTTTTCCAAAACAAAACTACTCAGAGTTATGGGATATTCTCATATTTCACCACATTGGTTGTTCAAAATGAAATCAGAAAGCACTGAAAACACACTGAAGGAATTTAAAAATCAACACTGACATATAACAAAATGTGACTTAACATCACATAGCATAGTATAGCATAATAACAATAACAAAATAAAAAAGCAACCACATAACTCTGCTTTAAAAATCTACTTCCAAAGATATAGTAAAAATTTTGATGTGCCCAATCAGCACAGCAGGGAGAGAGATGTGAAAGCTCTGTGATAGGTCTGGAGGACTGAATATTTCTGCAAGCAGGGAGAGATCGCAGGTTCCTGAGGCACCTCGGCCTGTGGTGAGTGCCCAGCACAGTCTGCCCAAATCTCAGACTGTTCCGGACCCCCCAGGCTTCTGGGTGCAGTGAAGTGGAGCAATGGGTTAGAGGCCACGACAGCCGCCTCACCATCCCGGCTACACTTGGAGGTCTGCTGAGCTCCCGACGGGTGGGCGGGCCTACACTATCCCCTGAGCCCAGCCGCGCCTAGCCATCGGCGTGCAGAGGAGGAGCTGGGCGGATCTGGAGTGCCTGCAGAAGCCCCTTCCTTTGTCTGGAGGACTGTGGATATCTCTGCAAGCAGGGAGGGATCACAGGCTCCTGAGTCACTGCGGCCTGTGGTGAGTACCCTAACCCGGCTGCGATTGAAGAGCTGCAGATCTTCCAAGGGGCAGGTGGGCGCACAGTGTCCCTGAGGCCCAGCTTGTCTGGAACTGCAGAGTTCTGAACAAGCAGAGGAGGGCCACTGGTTCTGAAGGCCCAATGGCTTGGGGTAGCGTGGTGCCAGAGTCTCAGTAGCTGCAAACATAGAAGAGGATTTTCAACAGATCCTGAGGAAGCTTTCAAATAACACTTGAAACACAGAAATATAGGAAAATGACAAAACAAAAGACCAAATTACAACCTCAAACCTCCAGCCCATCTCAGGAAACCCTAGGAGGAATGTATTTAGAAGAAAATATATCCCATCCACCTCATATACCGGACACAATAGCTACTGAAGTTGACAAGCAACTCCAGGAACCTTTAAAGAAATTCAAACTCGAAATAATCTCCCAGATAAAAGAAGAAATGATAAAAGAAATGAAAGAGATTCTAAATATATCTAAAGAAAACACAGATTAAAAAATTGGAGGAACTAAACAAAAAGATAGAATCCCTAGACGAGCAATATAAGAAACAAACAGAATACATAATGCAGATGCACAGAGATATACAGGAAATAAAAAACTCCACTGAAAGTTGTAAAAACCACCTTAATGAAAGTGAAGATAGAATTTCAGACCTTGAAGACAGGATCGCAGCTAGTGAACAGGAAAGGAAAGGCCTTTTAAAAATAACAAGGAATCGGGAAACAACAATTCAACAACTGCAAGACGATGCAAAGAAGAATAACATAAGAATGATAGGGATTAATGAAAAAGAAGGAGACAACATAAAGGATATCAAGAGGATATTTAGAGAAGTAATAGCTGAAAATTTCCCAAGCATGAGATCAGAAACTGACATCAGGATCAGTGAAGCATATAGAACTCCAAATAGTCATAACCAAAATAAAACTACACCCAGACATATAATAATCACCATCCCAGAAATCCAACACAAGAATAGATTATTAAAAGCTGTCAGAGAGAAAAGATAGATCACTTATAAAGGAAAACCTAAGAGAATCACAGCAGACTTCTCAGCACAAACAATAAAGTCAAGAAGAGCATGGAGTGAAGTATTCCAGATCCTAAAGCAAAATGATTTCCAACTTAGACTGATGTATCCTGCAAAACTATCATTCAAAACTGATGGTGAAATATGATACTTCCATGACAAAGAACAGCCGAAGAACTTCATGAACACCAATCCAACCCTGCAAAAAATATTGAAAGACAGTTTAGATACACAAAGGAAAAAACCACTAAGCAAAGCAAATAATTAAACAGAACAGAAAGATAAATATGCAACAGCAGAGAGATAAGATTCCTACAATTAACCAACATTTAACAGTGATAACCATTAATGTAAATGGTCTCAATGCACCAACCAAAAGAAACAGACTAGCAGAATGGATCAAGAAACAAAATCCAACCATATGCTGTTTACAGGAAACCCATCTGACCCAGAAGGATACTCACAGACTGAAAGTCAAAGGATGGAAAACAATACTTCATGCAGCAGGAATCCAAAAAAGGCAGGAGTGGCCATTCTGTTTGCAGACAACGTGAACTTTAAACCAACAATGACCATAAAGGATAAAGAAGGTCATTACATACTCGTAAGGGGAAAACTCCAAGAGGAAGAGATAACTATCTTAAATATATATGCACCAAACTCCAGAGCACCCAGTTATATAAAACAATTATTAACAGAAATGAAAACTCAAATTATCAGTAACACAATTGTAACAAGAGACCTTAATACGCCATTGACACCAAGGGACAGATCAACCACACAGAAAATGAGCAAAGAAATAACAGAACTGAATCATACCTGTGAACAAATGGGTTTGATAGACATATACAGAATGTTCCACCCAACAGCATCAGAATACACATTCTTCTCAGCAGTACATGGATCATTTTCTAAAATAGATGATATATTAGCTCACAGAACATATTTAAACAAGTGCAAAAGAGCTGAAATCATCCCTTGCATGTTATCAGATCATAGCGCTCTGAAATTAGAAATTAATGATAAAAGATACTGCAAAAATCCCACAAACACATGGAAACTGAATAACACACTCTTGAGTAATCAGTGGGTCACAGAAGAAATTAAAGAAGAAATCAAACAATACCTAAAAGAAAATGAAAATGCAGATACAACTTACCGGAATCTGTGGGATGCAATGAAAGCCATCCCGAGAGGAAAATTTATTGCACTGAGTTCCCACATCAGGAAAACAGAACGAATACAAATAAATAACTTGATGCTACACCTCAAACAGCTAGAAAAAGAAGAGCAAGTCAAGCCCAAAGCCAAAAGAAGAGAGGAAATTATAAAAATCAGAGCAGAAATCAATGCAATAGAGACTAAGAAAACAATCCAAAGAATCAACGAATCAAAGAGTTGGTTCTTTGAAAGAATAAATAAAATCGATAAGCCCCTAGCCAACCTTATTTTAAAAAGGGAAGAAAAAGCTCAAATTCATGCAATAAGAAATGAAAAAGGAGAAATCACTACAGACCCAATAGAAATACAGAAGATCATCAACACCTATTTCGAAAACCTCTACTCTCAAAAGTTTGATAACACAGAAGAAATAGACAGATTCTTAGAAGCATATGAAGTGCCAAAGCTAGATCAAGAGGATGTAAAACTATTGAATAACCCAATCTCTGTTACTGAAATTGAAAATGTAATTAAGTCCTTACCCACCAAGAAGAGCCCAGGCCCAGATGGATTCACTGCAGAATTCTACAAGAAATACAAAGAAGACCTAATGCCGACACTCCTCAAACTATTCAATGAAATTGAAAGGGAAGCAATCCTTCCTAAGTCATTCCTGGAAGCAAATATTACTCTAGTACCAAAACCTGAGAAAGACCCAACTAAAAAAGAGAACTATAGACCGATCTCCCTAATGAACACAGATGCAAAAATCCTCAATAAAATATTGGCACACAGGATGCAGCAAATCAAGATTATACACCATGACCAAGTGGGATTCATCCAGGAATGCAGGGATGGTTCAACATACATGAATCAATAAATGTAATCCACCATATCAATAAAGCCAAAAATAAGAATCACATGATCATTTCTATAGATGCAGAAAAAGCCTTCGATAAGGTGCAACATTTATTCATGATACAAACTCTACAGAAAATTGGAATAGATGGTCTTTACCTCAATATAATAAAGGCCATTTATGACAAACCAACAGCCAGCATCATACTAAATGGCCAAAAATTGAAAGCTTTTACTTTAAAATCAGGCACAAGACAAGGATGTCCTTTATCACCACTCCTATTTAATATAGTACTGGAAGTACTAGCCAGAGCAATTAGGCAAGAAAGAGAAATAAAAGGGGTAAAGATAGGAAAAGAAGAAGTTAAGTTGTCATTGTTTGCAGATGACATGATACTCTACATAGAAGACCCCCTAAACTCCATTGAAAGACTCTTAGATACAATAAATAAATTCAGTAATGTGGCTGGATACAAAATCAATACTCAGAAATCAATAGCATTCCTATACACAAGCAACAAAATCACAGAGAGGGAAATAAGAGAAACTGGACTATTCACATTAGCAAGCAAAAAAATGAAATATTTAGGAATTACTCTTACGAAAGAAGTGAAAGACTTATACAGTGAAAATTATAATACACTGAAAAAGGAAATTAAAGATGATCTCAGAAAATGGAAAGACATCCCTTGCTCATGGATAGGAAGAACAAACATTGTGAAGATGGCCATTCTCCCAAAACTCTTATACAGATTCAATGCAATCCCAATAGAAATACCATCAACATACCTTATAGATCTAGAGAAATCACTCCTAAATTTCATCTGGAACCAGAAGAGACCTAGAATCGCAAAGGCAATTCTAAGCAGCAAAGACAAAGCAGGAGGCATCACAATCCCTGACTTGAAGTTATACTACAAAGCAACAGTAGTAAAATCAACATGGTATTGGAATCAAAACAGAGC
Source organism: Cavia porcellus (assembly GCF_034190915.1). NCBI lineage: Eukaryota > Metazoa > Chordata > Mammalia > Rodentia > Caviidae > Cavia > Cavia porcellus. Next base: position 13,103,777 of record NW_026947490.1, read on the forward strand.
TGAAGATCAATGGAATAGATGAGAAGATACAACCACAACTGCAAACACACTCAACCACCTTATCTTTGATAAAGGAGCCAAGCAGGTTCACTGGAAGAACGACAGTCTCTTTAATAAATGGTGCTGGAAAAACTGGCTCTCCATTTGCCGAAAACTAAAGCTAGACCCATGTCTATCACCATGTACTAAATTAAAATCTAAATGGGTCAAAGATTTGAATATTAAAACAGAAACACTAAATCTATTGGAAGACAAATTGGGTAGAAACCTTGGAGACATAGGAGTAGGTAGAGAATTCATGAACAGGACTCAAACCGCACGGGAAATACTTCCCAGAATCAATAACTGGGACCACTTCTTATTCAAAAGTTTCTGCATGTCAAAAGAAATCTCCAGCATAGTGAAAAGAAAACCCACAAACTGGGAAAAGATTTTTGTGAACTCTCTCTCAGACAAGGGACTCCTGTCTGAAACATATAAAGAATTAAAAAACTCAGACCCCCAAAATTCAAAGATCCAATCCAAAAATGGGCATCTGGGATGAATACGCAATTCTCAGATGAAGAAATGCAAATGGCAAATAAATACGTGAAAAAATGTTCATCATCATTGGTCATTAGAGAAATGCAAATTAAAACCACACTGAGATACCATCTCACTCCTGAAAGAATGGCCAGGATCAAGAAAACCAACAACAAATGCTGGAGAGGCTGTGGGGAAAAAGGAACTCTCCTGCACTGCTGGTGGGAGTGTAGACTGGTACAGCCTTTGTGGAGATCTGTCTGGAGATTTCTCAAAAAGTTGGGATTGGAAATCCCATTTATTCCAGCTATTCCACTTCTAGGCATATTCCCAGAAGAACTGAAAGCATCATACCACAGTGATATATGTGCACCTATGTTTATAGCAGCACAATTTGTAATCGGCAGATCTTGGAAACAACCCAAGTGTCCATCAACTGAGGAATGGATAAAAAAGTTGTGGTATTTCTATACAATGGAGTATTATTCAGCTATAAAGAAGGATCACATTGAGATATTTATCAATAAATGGGCGCAGCTTGAGACCATACTTATAAGTGAAATAAATCAATCTCGCATATGTGAATACCGAATAGTTTCCCTAATGTAAGTAATGATTCAAATATATAAAAATATGTGGTAATCATGATTCCCCATTATGTGGCCTTGAAGCCTTGTAAAGTTTTCACTTATTAATTAGAGAGGCTTTATTCTGGGCTTCTTGATATGGAAATATTTGAAGCTATAGTATATGAAGTTTTATCCAAATATTTCAAGGAAAAAGACAGACACTATGGTAACTACTATTAAGTCAGGTTATATGGTGGTGAAGTACTAGGTTGCTGTAACAGTCAAGCTTTGACCTCTATTGTTATATTGTTACATCCTGTTTTATCTCAATCTCCCCCTTATTCTTAAAAAAAATTATTTAGTTATTTCTTATGTTTGTCTTAATTAAGGGGAAAAATTTTAAAAATTAGGATATATAATAGTAACTCTTTTTGATTTCCTATTAACTTGTTTTGAAGTCCTGTAATACTCCCACGATCTTGTTTTGACTGATTAGACTCTGTTCCATTCTGTATGATAGTATCAAGTTTGAGGGTATAGGCAACTACTTTGAAGGCAATAAGATTCACTAAGATGCCCATTCTGGTTTGACTATTGTCTCCTTTGGAAGGCCTGTAATGTTTACAATGCCTAAGTTTTATTGGTCTTGTTCTCTACTGTTTTGTCCAACTTTATAATATCTAATGAGATAGACAATTCTTTTTAAGGAAACAAGAGACAACATTGATAACCATTGTTGAAAACCTTGTACTCTGTTCTGCATCATGTGCTATGTCTATCCTTGGTTTTGACTGACAGCTTTGTTTTGCCATATTTGACTGTATTCTCTCCCCCCCAAAAAAGTAATAAGAACTAAGGAGTAATAAAATCCAAAATGTGTAAATTTTGTTGTAAAAAAGAGAGGGGAAAAAAAAGAGCTCTAACGGATATAACAGCAAGTGTGTTTAGGGGTGTTAAATAGCTGACTGTATCAATGTTTTTGGATCATTGAACAGCTGTTTGCAGTCTCCCTGTTTGAATGTCCACTTTGTATTCTTTGATAGTGTGATTTGAGCAACTATTTTCAAGATGATAATATGTAATCTATTAACAGGTGTTTTCCTACTGTTATGGTTTTTTTTTTTTTTTGTAGTTCTGTATTACGTGTACCTTTACACCGCTTTGTTTTGTTTTGTGTTTTTCTCTTTTTCCTCTTAAATAAAATAAAAAATATTTTAAAAATTAAAAAAAAAGAAAACATGAAAGTGAACATGGCAATTCTATCTGGAATTTCAGCAACTTTTAGATTTCAAAAAATAATTTTATATCTTTTGGTACATGTTATCTGGTGTATCTCCTAAGGCTTCTATAAATTTTCCATCTTGTATATTTATTTCAAAATTCAGTGGTTTTCTTCCAACATTGATTCATAGGCATAGATAAATTGATTAAAGAATTTTGATACCTAATGTATTGGCTTAGCATCACTTATTTTCTTTAGGGAGTTTATCAGGAGGTCAGCAAGTGAGGAAAATATTTCAGTTTGCAAGGAAGTACAATTTGTTTGTATGAATATATCACAGGTTAAACAGATAGTACATGGTGATGAATATTAATGCAATTCCATAGTTCTTCAGTGAACATGTAATTTTATCAGTTAATATTGCAAAATATGTTTTTGCCTTTTAAAATAAAAAATGATTATATATATGTTTGTCTAGATTGACAGACACATAATTTTATAATAGGAAAAGTGTGTGCTGATACACATGCATGCATGCATGATTTTCATCACTGTTTTTAGAAGTAAATATTTTGGATTGGATACTAAAGTCCTGTGTTTGAGACAGTGCCACTGAAATTCTGCAAAGAATATTGAATTGAAATAAACAAATCAACTATTTGAGTTAAAGTAGGATTTTATAATAAGAAAGAAAAATCTTTCAGAATATTAGTGATTAAAGACTTAACCTTGAATTTGGAGGCTAAACAGTAAAATATCCCTGAAATCAGATGTATAATTTATACAATTCCTTAAATTGACCACTTGATGGCAGTGTTTCTATACTTTCATTTTTCTTTAGCTTTTTATAATTCAAACCATGTAATAGAAATGAACTTATTGGTCTTCAAGGTTATTTGTGGGGCCTAAGACACTGAGAAAAGTCCTTTCTTTTCAATGTATTGTGGTGTCTTTGTTTTACACATAGAATAGGCTCTGTTTCTAAAATACTGTTCTGAATCCAGTAATTGATCTTAGCATAGCAGGGCATTTAACAGAGAATTAGCAATGGGGCCAAAAAAAAAAAAAAAAAAAAGTCAGAGTCACTACAAACCTAAAAAAAAACCCACAATACATAGCTACATGAGATATTTATTCTTAAGAATTTAATGTAGAAGGATAACTGTTAGTCAATTCTCAATCAAAGTTGTTACAATGAATTCTACCTGATTTTGTTTCATATTTAGGAATATTTAATAGAGCAAAGCAGATTGAAAATTAAAAACACATTGATCAGAATAGTCAAAGACAAATAAGTCCTTCAACATTTTATCTACCAATTTATACATTGATATCTGAGCAAAAGTTTGAGGAGTGTTAGAATTCAGCACTTTCCTTCTTCAAGGCTCATGGTGGACCACAGATAGGAAACAGAAAAACCTTAGATTCTTTATTGGAGACTGCTGAACACTGCCAGGTAATTTGGGCATTCAGGTAGATATTTCTGTCAATGGTGGTACCAAGCGCCAAGTGGCATGGGATGGGAATTCCCTGGGAAGACAGGAAACACTGACTCAACCTCCTAGTGCAAAACATCACTGCTCCATGAGACATTCTGGTTACAAAGGATTCTAAGTTGCTAGACACTTAACAAAACTTTTGCTTACAATGAGTTGCCCTTTAGATGAAGCTAGGCTGATGCTTTTTTTTTCTCTTTTGCCCAGATATGACTTTTAATAATTGCTTTCCTTCAGTATATGTAGGCCAAGCAATGGTCAGTTTAATACTTAGAGAAATATCGACTATCAAGGTATCTACATTTTCACCCTGGTTAAGCCAACCTCAACAAACAGTGAGTGTAAGCTCTCTGCACACAGTGATGCTACAGTGAGGAATCTGAAGTCAGGAAATCTGAGTCTATTGAAATGGATGGTTAAAGTCTTTGTGCTTTGTCCCAGGAGGAGACACTGTTTATTATTCTGGAGATTATGAATATCTACATTTTGCCGTGGAAGGAGGAATATCTTTCTGTTTTAAAACAATAAACAACCTGAAGGGGGACGAAATGTCTTCATCATCAAGAGTGTTCACTATAAAACACTCTTCTAAACATGGGGGGGGGGGAGCGGCCAGGGTTTTGCACACAATACATAAAATAGAGAAAAGTCAGGCCTTAGTGCTGTATCCTAACCCATTTCTCTATCATTACTGAGTGTTTTTTTTTTTTTTTTTTTTTTTTTTTTTTCTCTCTACAGTCCTTGAGAAATGTTGACTCAGAGTCAGGTATGAGTTTAATTTGTGCATTTATTTATTTTTCTTTTAACTCAGTCATGAACTTTAGACACACTGTTAAGATTTCTGGAATTAATTTGACAATTATAGGCCAATTTCCAGATATTGTTAGTCAACCTCCAGAGCAAGTTTAACTAGGTTTAGTGTAGTATAACCAATGAGGTAATACTCAACTAAAGAGACTTCCTGATGGTTTGTATATGTAGAGATTTTTTTTTTTTCACTTTGGACTAATAGGAGCATGAACTGTTTCCTTCTTTGTTTATGTAACTGCTTTCTGATAGTTATTGCTTGATCTTGGATAAGTTTCCACTCAAGCATGAATAAAGTAGAATTTAACCTAAGTCTTATGGGGAACTCTGCAGATTTCTGGAGCTTTTTTAGGTGTGGCTCCTTACTCTAAAATACTCTCCCCTCACTGATTCAAACTGCTCTCACCTCTCCAACTCTGATCTCTGCCTCCTTAACATGGCAAGAAAGCAGCTTCCATTTAATCATATTTTCACTTTGTGAGGTGACCAGAAAACTGCCTGCAGGCAATAAGCTGATGCAATTTTAGAGCTCATGCCACTCATTTTTTGTTTTCAATAGTAGCAATCTTTTATCTGTTTTGTAAAGTATGTTTCTTAAATTTGTTTTGTTCTCTAGATATCTAAGTCTAACTACTGGATCATATCTCAAGAAAAAATCTTAAGAACAACTGTATGAAAGGCTTTTGGCCCAGGCCAGACACTGTAACCAGAACCAGGAAGCCCCTATCTCCCCTGCCCTTAGGAATTTACCTGTGACGCCATTTTCCCCGCCCCTGGGAATTTGCCTATGGCGCCAAACCTAGGACCAATGGGCTACCTGTGCATCCCTGATGCCCCCTTAGGTTCCACCCCAAACCGAGGCTACTTACATACCCGCCACGCCACGTGTCCACTAGAGAGATCGCCAGACTCCAGCAGTGGGGGGTGCCGGTCATCTCTCTCCGTGTTCTCAGCATAAAGGCCTCTTTTTGTTTTATACTTCTCATCTTTTGGAAATACTTTTCATCTTTTGGAAATAATCCTATCACTGTATTTATCTCATGTTATTTTAATTAATATCAGCATTTGTAACAAAAGATTTGCATTTACTCTAGCAACTGTAACTACACATTCATAATTTTAGTATGGCTCAATGTAACTTTAAACACACCAGCATAACAATGTATCCAAAGCTATTTTTACAGAGTTGGTATTTGAAATATACAACAACTTGGAGACAATATTTTAACAAATGTATTTTCTGTAACTGAATTATTTTTTACACTGGAAATGAAACATAAAAAATGTCACTATAGGGGGCTGGGAATTTAGCTCAGTGGCATAAGCGCCTGCCTTGCAAGGAGACAGTGATGAGTTCGATCCCCGGTACCAATAAAAATGTCACTATATATAATGCAGTTTGATGCTAACATTCTATAAAGCAACTTATTTCACTTTTACTTCTATATCAAGCATAAAATGGATTTTATGAAAACTAATATTTCAGGTTTCAATTGTTTTTTAAAAAAACCAATCCTCCAGTTAATTATCCACGAACCATACTCTTTTTCTTTGTCTTCGTTTTGTGTTTCTAAATTATAAGATCTGATATTATCAGAGATCCTACTGTTACCAAACAGTGGATCCCAGGGAAATTCTTGTTAGTTTCTAGGTATCCAAAACAAAGAATTGGACAGAACACACATACACAAAAAAAAAGGGTAATAAAGGTGTACATTTATTGAAGGAAGAAAATAAGTATGTTCTATAGGATGTTGAGTCTGGGAGTAGACTTTTGGAAGCAGGGGATAACAAAAAGGATTCTTTGGTTTTCCAAATTCCTAGATTAGCATTTTTCTTATGCAAATAAGGCATTTTTCCTAGCGAAAACTCACTTGGGATGGCAGCAGATTTAAACTGCCTTTATTGGGAGTCTCTGTTGGTTTCTTCACATATATAAATGAATTGAAAAGTGCTCTGCTTTTTTGAGTGCAGTTGCCAGAGGGAAGGATTTTGGCCTCAACTTCCTGTTATGAACAGGTAATTGCATTATTTGCCTTTTGATAGCCTTCTTAGACAAAGTTTTTCTCTTAGTTAGCTCAGTAAATTCCTTCTCAGATCTCAGAAAAGCAGATCACTGATATCCTGTCTGCTTGCATAGGGAAATCATCTGTTGATAAGAGTGGGTAACCTTCCAGCTTGAAGGCATTGGTGAGGGAATATTAAAATTAATATAAGTCTGCAAAGTGCCTTTGGTTGGGTCTAGAAACTTGATATGTTGCTTGGTAAGTCATTTACCTGTCAATCACAAGAGATTATTAATTTTAAGTACATCCCTCACCCGATAGGCAGTCAAAACTTTCTGTTTTTGTACGATAGTTACATTTGTGGCTATTTATTTATTGATTGATTAGCATAGCTGTAGATGCTATGCTCTTAAGCATGGTGGCAATTTAGCAGCCCCCACTGTGACTTTTTTGAAAAGTATACCACTGAGTGAGGTTATTCTCTCACCTTTAGGTTCAAGATTCACAGAAAAGTTTCTCTCTTTTCTGACATGTAGAGAAAGTCACTTCTTGTGCTGTAGCTTGAATGAGGGCATGCTTTGCTCTTTGAAAAGAATTATCAGAATCAAACTGAACATTTGAAAGTCTTTGCTCCTTCCACAGAATCAAACTGAACATTTGAAACTCTCATATAGCTTTTCTATTGGCCCAAAATTAGGTACCCAGAGTTTTCCAAAACTGGCCATCTCCAGGAAGAAACAAAGAATATTACTTGATGACAAAAACCCTAAGATCACAAATAGCCTGGATCCATTCCCCAGACAGTAATCATTCCCTGGGTCCAAGAATGTATCTCAAGAATGTGACTCCCTGCAGAGATATCTGAGCTACCTTTAAGAGTTTGTATCTTTTTTAACTGGAGGTTTAGATAATTTATACAGTTTGTTATGGCTTAACTCTAACCAATGCACCTCCTCTTGTTCTGCATGCACCGATAGAGTTAAGTTTCTAATGTTATGGCTTAATTCTAACCAGTGTGTTGCTACAGTTCGCGGGTCTGACTGCTAGGGGCCAAAACTGCACGCTGGGAGCAGCTACGCGCCAAAGCGGTAATACAGGAGGCGGGCAGTCCTGCAATTAATGCACGTATTTAAAACTCCGGACCCAGTGGACGCCATGCACAGGAAGCACCTCCAGGAGATTCCAGACCAGAGTAGCAATGTTAGCACCAGCTTCACCTGGGGATGGGATTCCAATAAGACTTCTGAACTGTTGTCAGGCATGGGGGTCTCCGCCCTTGAGAAGGAGGAGGTGGACAGTGAGAACATTCCCCAGGAACTGCTCCCAAACGTGGGCCACCCACAGAGCCCCCTACGGAGAAGGCTGAAAAGTAAAGGAAATGATAAAGATTTTGTGATCATCCGCAGGTGTTTCATGGGACTCCCTCCCAGATGAGCTTCTCCTGGGGATTTTTTCTTGTTTGTGCCTCCCTGAGCTGCTGAGAGTGTCTGGTGTCTGTAAGAGGTGGTACTGCCTTGCGTTTGACGAGTCCCTTTGGCAGACCCTAGACCTCACAGGTAGAAATCTGCACCCAGATGTGACTGGTCGTTTGCTGTCTCGAGGAGTGATTGCCTTCCGCTGCCCACGATCATTTATGGACCAGCCATTGGTTGAACATTTCAGCCCTTTCCGCGTACAGCACATGGACCTGTCGAACTCCGTTATAAATGTGAATACCCTCCTTGGCATTCTGTCTCGGTGCACCAAGTTGCAGAATCTAAGCCTGGAAGGCCTACAGCTTTCAGATCCCATTGTCAATAATCTTGCACAGAACTCAAATTTAGTGCGACTAAACCTTTGTGGGTGTTCTGGATTTTCAGACTCTGCTCTAAAGACTTTGCTAAGCAGCTGTTCCAGGCTGGATGAGCTGAATCTGTCTTGGTGCTTTGATTTCACTGAAAAGCATGTGCAAGTGGCTGTAACACATGTGTCAGAAACAGTCACCCAGCTGAATCTCAGTGGCTATAGAAAGAATCTCCAGAAGTCAGATGTCTCTACCTTAATTAGAAGATGCCCCAACCTTGTCCATCTAGACTTAAGTGATAGTATCATGTTGAAGAATGATTGCTTTCCAGAATTTCTCCAGCTCAACTACCTCCAACACTTGTCACTCAGTCGGTGCTATAATACCTGAAACGCTACTTGAACTTGGAGAAATCCCTACACTGAAAACACTACAAGTTTTTGGAATCGTGCCAGATGGTACCCTTCAACTATTAAGAGAAGCCCTTCCTCATCTGCAGATTAATTGTTCCTATTTCACTACCATTGCCAGGCCAACTGTTGGCAACATAAAGAACCAGGAGATATGGGGCATCAAATGCCGCCTGTCACTGCAAAAGCCCAATTGTCTATGAAGTATTTACTACAGGATGGTTTCTTTTCTCCCTTTGGAATGGGTGAAGCAAGGAAGCAGCCCAGTTGCTGGACACTTGGCTAGTTTTATTACTGATTTTCCTTTAGCCTTTATCCTGCACGTATTTTAGGGAAGCATTTAAGAGAGAAAACTATGAAGTATTGCTTTTTTAAAAAGAACTTTTAAAACTTTTTGGTGCTGGGCCCTTAAGAGCCTTTGGAGGTTTTAGGAGAATGAGCCTGTAATTTCCAGATGACTTTTTAAAAGATCAGAATTTGAGCCACACCTTTCAAGTGCCCTTTTGATTAAGTCTATTTTGAATCAAACTTTAAAAATTACTACAGGCTAACTGTTGTCACAGCCTGTGTGGTAACTTTTATGCATTGAATTTTCTAATATTTTATAAGACACAGCTTAGGAGAACTTTTAGCTATGTATGTACTATGAGCTGAACAGAATCACAGAATAGTGTTTGAGGTAATCTTTTCTGGGGGTTAATGCATTTCAGTTTTATATCTATCTACATTTAAAATTAGTTTATCAGAAAATCTACTGTAATTCACCATAACCCCTAAATAAAAAGAAACAAGTTAAAGATGATCAGAGGTTTAAAAATGGTATAGGATTTGAAGGCTCAGGAGACAGTTCTATGCCAGGTTAATCTGAAGAGTCCTTTAATGTATTGTGTTCTCAGAATTTTGAATTAGGTAAAGAAGTATTATTGTGGTTTTCTAACTTTATAATCAAATTATGTTGTTATGGGCTGTTAGCTTTTTACAATGGCTTGCTTTTAGAGATGATATTATCATAATCAGTCTATTGAAAGTTGGATGGAAGAATTCTGAACTGATACTGCCTGTTTTCTTTTAGTGCTAAAGTTATTACTCTGGAATCAAGTATTTTAAATCATCTTTTTTTTAATGGTCTCTCAAAATAACTGTTTGAAACTACACAGTTTGTAATGTTACCGGACCTATGAAGAGCTTATTCCTTTAAATCACAAATGCACTAGAAGCAAGTGTTCCCACTTTTGGCCACTACTTACACCTACTCCTGTAGATCTCAGTCATGGAAATTTTTGATGGCACGAATAGTTTTCTTTTGAAACCTAATGCATACAAGCAGAAAGACTAAATGGTTTGTAAAAATCACCAAAAAATTAATAAACCTAGTTTTAAGTTGAGACCTATTTTCACAATGTAACAAAAAAGCCAAAAACCCATCTTTTCCATTAACCATTTAATAGTTTACCCTGAGTGTCACTCAGGCAGCAGATCTGTTTACATACTGACTACCCCGAGTTTTGCTCGAGAAAGTGTCTTTTCAACCAGTTGATTCTTCTATTGAATATATTTGATAAAACTGTTGTTTTTGTATTTCCTGTTACAAAAAAATTAATGAAAAAATATGCAATACTTGGTCATCCTGTATTTAAACAACTGGACTGGTAATTGGTTAACTTTTTTAAATTAAATTTTAAAGGTTAAAGATATGGTAATAGATGAAGTGACCTTATTTGCTCAGGCCTAATGAAGACTATTTAGTGTTATGTGTACTATTTAGTGTACAGGAAATGATTATGTTTCAGTGTCTTAGTTAAAAAGTGCTAACTACTACTTGAAATTGTTGTTTACAGATTAGTGACAAGGGCTGGTGATAGGATCCCGGTGGACTCTGATCTCCGGGTGCCTTCATACTTACCGTGCCTGTGCTTCCAAACTCAGTTCCAACAATAAGCTATTTTTCCAACAGGTCAGAATAATGAAAGAGAGGGAGACAACATGAAGGATGTCAGGAGGATATTTAGAGAAGTAATAGCTGAAAATTTCCCAACCATGAGATCAGAAACTGACATCAGGATCAGTGAAGCATATAGAACTCCAAACAGTCATAACCAAAATAAAACTACACCCAGACATATAATAATCACCATCCCAGAAATCCAACACAAGAATAGATTATTAAAAGCTGTCAGAGAGAAAAGACAAATCACTTATAAAGGAAAACCTATCAGAATCACAGCAGACTTCTCAGCACAAACGATAAAGTCAAGAAGAGCATGGAGTGAAGTATTCCAGATCCTAAAGCAAAATGATTTCCAACCAAGACTGATATATCCTGCAAAACTATCATTCAAAATAGATGGTGCAATACGATACTTCCATGACAAAGAACAGCTGAAGAACTTCATGAACACCAAACCAACCCTGCAAAAAATATTGAAAGACAGTTTAGATACACAAAGGAAAAAAGCACTAAGCAAAGCAAATAATTAAACAGAACAGAAAGATAAAGATGCAACAGCAGAGAGATAACATTCCTACAATTAACCAGCATTTAACAGTAATAACCATTAATGTAAATGGTCTCAATGCACCAACCAAAAGAAACAGACTAGCAGAATGGATCAAGAAACAAAATCCAACCATATGCTGTTTACAGGAAACCCATCTAACCCAGAAAGATACTCACAGACTGAAAGTCAAAGGATGGAAAACAATTCTTCATGCAGCAGGAATCCAAAAAAAGGCAGGAGTAGCCATTCTGTTTGCAGACAACGTGAACTTTAAACCAACAATGACCATAAAGGACAAAGAAGGTCACTACATACTCGTAAGGGGAAAACTCCAAGAGGAAGAGATAACTATCTTAAATATATACGCACCAAACTCCAGAGCACCCAGTTATATAAAACAATTATTAACAGAAATGAAAACTCAAATTATCAGTAACACAATTGTAACAGGAGACCTTAATACACCACTGACACCAAGGGACAGATCAACCAGACAGAAAATGAGCAAAGAAATAACAGAACTGAATCACACCTGTGAACAAATGGGTTTGATAGACATATACAGAATGTTCCACCCAACAACATCAGAATACACATTCTTCTCAGCAGTACATGGATCATTTTCTAAAATAGACCATATATTAGCTCACAGAACATATTTAAGCAAATGCAAAAGAGTTGAAATCATCCCTTGCATATTATCGGATCATAGCGCTCTGAAATTAGAAATTAATGACAAAGGATACTGCAAAAATGCCGCAAACACATGGAAACTAAATAACACACTCTTGAGTAATCAGTGGGTCACAGAAGAAATTAAACAATACCTAAAAGAAAATGAAAATGCAGATACAACTTACCGGAATCTGTGGGATGCAATGAAAGCCGTTCTGAGAGGAAAATTTATTGCACTGAGTTCCCACATCAGGAAAACAGAACGAATACAAATAAATAACTTGATGCTACACCTCAAACAGCTAGAAAAAGAAGAGCAAGTCAAGCCCAAAGCCAAAAGAAGAGAGGAAATTATAAAAATCAGAGCAGAAATCAATGCAATAGAGACTAAGAAAACAATCCAAAGAATCAACGAATCAAAGAGTTGGTTCTTTGAAAGAATAAATAAAATCGATAAGCCCCTAGCCAACCTTATTTAAAAAAAGGAAAGAAAAAGCTCAAATTCATGCAATAAGAAATGAAAAAGGAGAAATCACTACAGACCCAATAGAAATACAGAGGATCATCAACACCTATTTCGAAAACCTCTACTCTCAAAAGTTTGATAACACAGAAGAAATAGACAGATTCTTAGAAGCATATGAAGTACCAAAGCTAGATCAAGAGGATATAAAACTGTTGAATAACCCAATCTCTGCTAATGAAATTGAGAATGTAATTGGGTCCTTGCCCACCAAGAAGAGCCCAGGCCCAGATGCATTCACTGCAGAATTCTACAAGAAATATAAAGAAGACCTAATGCCGACACTCCTCAAACTATTCAATGAAATTGAAAGGGAAGCAATCCTTCCTAAGTCATTCCTGGAAGCAAATATTACTCTAGTACCAAAACCTGAGAAAGACCCAACTATAAAAGAGAACTATAGACCGATCTCCCTAATGAACACAGATGCAAAAATCCTCAATAAAATATTGGCAAATAGGATCCAGCAAATCATCAAGAAGATTATACACCATGACCAGGTGAGATTCATCCCAGGAATGCAAGGATGGTTCAACATACGCAAATCAATAAATGTAATCCACCATATCAATAAAGCCAAAAATAAGAATCACATGATCATCTCTATAGATGCAGAAAAAGCCTTCGATAAGGTCCAACACTTATTCATGATAAGAACTTTACAGAAAATTGGAATAAATGGTCTTTACCTCAATATAATAAAGGCCATTTATGACAAACCAACAGCCAGCATCATACTAAATGGCCAAAAATTGAAAGCCTTTACTTTAAAGTCGGGTACAAGACAAGGATGTCCTTTATCACCACTCCTATTTAATATAGTACTGGAAGTACTAGCCAGAGCAATTAGGCAAGAAAGAGAAATAAAAGGGGTAAAGATAGGAAAAGAAGAAGTTAAATTATCATTGTTTGCAGATGACATGATACTCTACATAGAAGACCCCCTAAACTCCATTGAAATACTCTTAGATACAATAAATAAATTCAGTAATGTGGCTGGATACAAAATCAATACTCAGAAATCAATAGCATTCCTATACACAAACAACAAAATTACAGAGAGGGAAATAAGAGAAACTGGACTATTCACATTAGCAAGCAAAAAAATGAAATATTTAGGAATTACTCTTACGAAAGAAGTGAAAGACTTATACAGTGAAAATTATAATACACTGAAAAAGGAAATTGAAGATGATCTCAGAAAATGGAAAGACATCCCTTGCTCATGGATAGGAAGAACAAACATTGTGAAAATGGCCATTCTCCCAAAACTGTTATACAGATTCAATGCAATCCCAATAGAAATACCATCAACATACCTTATAGATCTAGAGAAATCACTCCTAAATTTCATCTGGAACCAGAAGAGACCTAGAATCGCAAAGGCAATTCTAAGCAGCAAAGACAAAGCAGGAGGCATCACAATCCCTGACTTGAAGTTATACTACAAAGCAACAGTAGTAAAATCAACATGGTATTGGAATCAAAACAGAGCTGAAGATCAGTGGAATAGATGAGAAGATACAACCACAACTACGAACACACTCAACCACCTTATTTTTGATAAAGGAGCCAAGCAGGTTCACTGGAAGAACGACAGTCTCTTTAATAAATGGTGCTGGAAAAACTGGCTCTCCATTTGCCGAAAACTAAAGCTAGACCCATGTCTATCACCATGTACTAAATTAAAATCTAAATGGGTCAAAGATCTGAATATTAAAACAGAAACACTAAATCTATTGGAAGACAAAATAGGTAGAAACCTTGGAGACATAGGAGTAGGTAAAGAATTCATGAACAGGACTCAAACCGCACGGGAAATACTTCCCAGAATCAATAACTGGGACCACTTCTTATTAAAAAGTTTCTGCATGTCAAAAGAAATCTCCAGCATAGTGAAAAGAAAACCCACAAACTGGGAAAAGATTTTAGTGAACTCTCTCTCAGACAAGGGCCTCTTGTCTAAAACATACAAAGAATTAAAGAAACTCAGACCTCCGAAATTCAAAGATCCAATCCAAAAACGGGCATCTGAGATGAATATGCAATTCTCAGATGAAGAAATGCAAATGGCAAATAAATACATGAAAAAATGCTCATCATCATTGGTCATTAGAGAAATGCAAATTAAAACCACACTGAGATACCATCTCACTCCTGAAAGAATGGCCAGGATCAAGAAAACCGACAACAAATGCTGGAGAGGCTGTGGGGAAAAAGGAACTCTCCTGCACTGCTGGTGGGAGTGTAGACTGGTACAGCCTTTGTGGAGATCTGTCTGGAGATTTCTCAAAAAGTTGGGACTGGAAATCCCATTTATTCCAGCTATTCCACTTCTAGGCATATTCCCAGAAGAACTGAAAGCATCATACCGCAGTGATTTATGTGCACCTATGTTTATAGCAGCACAATTTGTAATCGCCAGATCTTGGAAACAACCCAAGTGCCCATCAACTGAGGAATGGATAAAAAAGTTGTGGTATTTCTATACAATGGAGTATTATTCAGCTATAAAGAAGGATCACATTGAGATATTTATCAATAAATGGGCACAGCTTGAGACCATACTCATAAGTGAAATAAATCAATCTCGCATGTGTGAATACCGAATAGTTTCCCTAATGTAAGTAATGATTCAAATATATAAAAATATGTGGTAATCATGATTCCCCATTAGGTGGCCTTGAAGCCTTATAAAGTTTTCACTCATTAATTAGAAAGGCTTTATTCTGGGCTTCTTGATATGAAAATATTTGAAGCTAGAGTATATGAAGTTTTACCCAAATATTTCAAGGAAAAAGACACTATGGTAACTACTATTAAGTCAGGTTATAAGGTGGTGAAGTACTAGGTTATTGAAACAGTCATGCTGTGACCTCTATTGTTATATTGTTATGTCCTGTTTTATCTCAATCTCCCCCTTATTGTTTCAAAAAAAAAATTATTTAGTCATTTCTTATGTTTGTCTTAATTAAAGAAAAAATTCAAAAAAATTAGGATAGATAAATAGTAACTCTTTTCGATTTCCTATTAACTTGTTTTGAAGTCCTGTAGTACTCCCACGATCTTGTTTTGACTGATTAGACTCTGTTCCATTCTATATGATAGTATCAAGTTTGAAGACATAGGCAACTACTTTGAAGACAATAAGATTCACTAAGATGCCCATTCTGGTTTGACTATCGTCTTCTTTGGAAGTCCTGTAATGTTTACAATGCCTAAGTTTTATTGGTCTTGTTCTCTACTGTTTTGTCCAACTTTATAATATCTAATAAGATAGACAATTCTTTTTAAGTAAACAAGGGACAACGTTGATAACCATTGTTGATAAACTTGTACTCTGTTCTACACCATGTGCTATGTCTATCCTTGGTATTGACTGACAGCTTTGTTTTGCCATATTTGACTGTATTCTTCCCCCCCCCAAAGAAAGTAATAAGCACTAAGGAGTAATAAAATCCAAGATGTGTAAATTTTGTTGTAAAAAAGAGAGGGAAAAAAAAGAAAAAGAAAAAGAGCTCTAACGGATATAACAGCAAGTGTGTTTGGGGGTGTTAAATAGCCTACTTTATCAATGTTTTTGGAACATTGAACACAGCTGTTTGCAGTCTCCCTGTTTGAAGGTCCACCTTGTGTTCTTTGATACTGTGATTTGAGGAACTATTTTCAAGAAAATAGTGTGTAATCTACTAGCAGGTAATTTCTTACTGTTATGGTTTTTTGTTTTGTTTTGTTTTGTTTTGTTTTGTAGTTCTGTATTGAGTGTACCCTTACGCCGCTTTGGTTTGTTTTGTGTTTTTCTCTTTTTCCTCTTAAATAAAAAAAAAAAAAAAAACAAGTGAACTACAAAAGCTACTCACAGAAATAATCCAGGAGAATTTTCCTAATTTAGCAAAAGGTAAAGATACTCAGATGTATGAGGCATACAGGACCCCAGCTACCTACAACCCTAACAGAGAAACACCCAGGCATATAATAATAAAAATTCCAGAAATTCAATACAAGAGCAGAATATTAAAAGCTGTAAGAGACAAGAAACAGACCACTTACAAGGGAACACCCATCAGAATTACAGCAGATTTCTCTACACAAACCATCAAATCATGAAGAGCATGGGGGGAAGTAATTCAAGCTTTGAAAGATAATAATCTCCAGCCAAGATTGAGATATCCTGCACAACTGTCCCTGGAAATTGATGGAAAAACAAGGTGCTTCCAGGATAAAGAGGAACTGGGGGAATTTGCAACCACAAATTCAACCCTACAGAAAGTATTGTAGGATATTCTAAAAAAAGAAAAATACAAAGAACCCAGAAATAGTGGCGGGGAGGCCACAACGAATGGAGCAGAGAACAAAATGAAGAAGACAAATTGACAGCTAATGACAGAAAAAGAGCTCAACAGAAATGAGACAGAGAAGATTGGATGATAGGAACAGCTATTTTGGAGAAAATGACATCTTAATAGGTAATACTGATTTAGTATCATCTTGTTTTGAAGTCTCATCAAGCTTTTGTTCTTCTGTCTCCAATGGTCTAAACAGGTTGTATCTTATTGGATTTTATTATGTATGATAGTATAAGCAAAAACCTTTTAAAGACAAGGAGATTATACAGAAACCATTGTTCATTTTCTGTTAGTCAATTCTAAATACTCTGTAATGCTGTCATTCTCTTAAATGGTTTTACATTGTTTTGATATACTTAATGCTACAGTATACGAAGTTATACTCAAGGACTTCAAGAAAAGAGTCAATATGGTAACTACTTTTCAGTTGGAATTATCTGGTGGTGAAACACTATTCTGCTTAAATGGTTATGTTTTGATCTGCGCTGTTTCGCTGTTATGCCCTCTTTTTTCTCAATCTCCACTCCATTATTTACTTTTTTATTTTTATCCGTTTAATTAAAGGGAAAAATATAGCAGGATATAATATAGTAACCCACTTTGACTTTCTATTATCTCGATTTGAAGCCCTGTATTACTCTCACCATCTTGTTTTTGACTGATGTTCCCCTATTCTGTTTTGCTGGATAGTATCAGGTTCAAAAGTTTAGGCATCAGCTGTGAAGATAATGAGATTCATTATAACGCCCATTCTCGTTGACTTTTATCTACTTTTGAAGACCTACAATGTCTCCAATGTTTTGGTTTTGTCGGTTTTGTTCTTTACTGTTTTTTTTTTAAATTTTTATTTAAGGAGAAAAGAAAAGAAAGGAGAAAAAAAACAGTGAAGGGGTACAAGTTATACAGATTTACAGAATAAAAAAATGCGCAGTAGGAAATCACTAGTTAATGGATTACATATTGCCATCTTAGAAATAATTGTTTAAGTCACAAAATTAAAGCTTGTAGGGTGGACATTCCAACAATGATACTGCAAACAGTTCTGTTCAATGATCCAATAAAACTCTGTGATATCATTTTCTATCTTATACATTTAAATATACATGCAGTTATATAGTTTAGAGCACTTTCTTTTCCTCTCTTTTGTACAGTGACTATTACACATTTTGGGTTTCATTGCTCCCACAGTTCTTGTTGCTTTTTTGGAAGAGAGTAAAACCAAATGTGACATAACAGAACAGAATCGGTCAAGTCAAAAGGGTGGACATAATAGATAATATAAGAACATAATACAAGGTGATCGACAATGGTTACCATAATGCCTCCTGCTATTTCTAATAGAATTGCCTATATCATTAGTTGTAATACAATTGAACAAAACCGTAAAGAATAAAACCGACAAAACCAAAACATTGGAGATATTGTAGGTCTTCAAAAGTAGATAAAAGTCAACGAGAATGGGCGTTATAATGAATCTCATTATCTTCTTAGCTGATGCCTAAATTTTCGAACCTGATACTATCCAGCAAAACAGAATATAGGAACCTCAGTCAAAAACAAGATGGTGAGAGTAATACAGGACTTCAAATCGAGATAATAGAAAGTCAAAGTGGGTTACTATATTATATCCTGCTATATTTTTCCCTTTAATTAAATGGATAAAAATAAAAAAGTAAATAATGGAGTGGAGATTGAGAAAAAGGAGGGCATAACAGCGAAACAGGGCAGATCAAAACATAACCATTTAAGCAGAATAGTGTTTCACCACCAGCTAATCCTGACCCAAAAATAGTTACCATATTGACTCCCTCCCTGAAGTCCTTGAATACAACTTCATATACTGTAGCATTAAGTATATCAAAACAATGTAAATCCATTTAAGAGAATGACAGCATTATAGAGTATTTAGAATTGACTAACAGAAAATGAACAATGGTCTCTGTATAATCTCCTTGTCTTTAAAAGGTTTTTTCTTATACTATCGTACATAACAAAATCCAATAAGATACAACCTGTTTAGACCATTGGAGACAGAAGAACAAAAGCTAGATGAGACTTCAAAACAAGATGGTACTAAATCAGCATTACCTATTAAGATGTCATTTTCTCCAAAAAAAGCTGTTCCTATCATCCAATCTTCTGTCTCATTTCTGTTGAGCTCTTTTTCTGTCAGTAGCTGTCAGTTTGTCTTCTTCATTTTGTTCTCTGCTCCATTCGTTGTGGCCTCCCCGCCACTATTTCTGGGTTCTTTGCATTTTTCTTTTTTTAGAATATCCTGCAATACTTTCTGTAGGGTTGAATTGGTGGTTGCAAATTCCCCCAGTTCCTCTTTATCCTGGAAGCACCTCGTTTTTCCATCAATTTCCAGGGACAGTTGTGCAGGATATCTCAATCTTGGCTGTAGATTATTATCTTTCAAAGCTTGAATTATTTCTCCCCATGCTCTTCGTGATTTGATGGTTTATGAAGAGAAATCTGCTGTAATTCTGATGGGTCTTCCCTTGTAAGTGATCTGTTTCTTGTCTCTTACAGCTTTTAATATTCTGTTCTTGTATTGAATTTCTGGAATTTTTATTATTATATGCCTGGGTGTTTCTCTGTTAGGGTTGTAGGTAGCTGGGGTCCTGTATGCCTCATACATTTGAGTATCTTTACCTTTTGCTAAATTAGGAAAATTCTCCTGGATTATTTCTGTGAGTAGCTTTTGTAGTTCACTTGTTTGTGTCCCTACTTCTTCTTTTATGTTCTTAATCCTTAAGTTATGGCTCCTCTTATCCTCTTCTTGTCTTTGTATTATTGCTGTGTGTTTCTTTGTTATTTTTAAGAAGTTTTTCATTTCATTCTCCCATGTTTCAAGTCTGCCCTCCAATTCAGATAGTCTGTCCTTAGTTTCTTTCAAGCTGTTATGCCAGTCTTGGGTAGACTTCTTAATTTCTTGATAGTCCCTTTGCACCTGCTTCACATACTCAATGCTTTCTCTGTTTTCTCCGTCAAGCAATTCTCCCCTCTTTTTCTGTTCTTCCATTCCACCATCCGCTTTTTCCTGGGTGGTGCTTAGCATTTCTCTAACTATTCTGCATACTTCTAGCTTCAGGTCATTGATAACTTCATTCCTGAATTGGTCTATGAGGCTCTCTAAATGGCGCTTAATGTATATTGGTGCAGTGTCCACAATTGCCTGATTCTCAGGATTGGGGGTCGAGGAGCCTTTTTTGTTGCTTCCCTTCCCCATATTTTCTGTTCCTTATAAAATGTAATCTTACACAGGAGGCCCGGCTTCCCTGCCTGCCAGCCACAGCTTGATCAAATTGCGCTGGCTAGTTGTTCCCGCTCACCGCTGCGCCCCAGGGAGTTGCGGAGGAGGCAGCCTACGCGGGAGTCGGTCGCTCCTCCGGGCCACCGTCAGGCTCTGGGATCTGGGTTAGGCCAGCCTAGGGAGTCTGCGAGCAGCGTCCCTCTGGCCAGGCACCTTTCACCAATCCCGTCCGAGAGGGAAATGTGCGGCTGCAGTTGCCACCGCGCCCTGCTCTTACAGGACTGCCCGCGCCCAGAGAAACCTCCGCTGGAGTCAAACTGCGGTAGGGAATCAGTTCCTCGCTCACCTCGCCACCAGTCAGCCTTCCTCCCTGGCCGTCGCGTTTCCGACTCCGTTCGCAGATTCCCGTTCCCAAGCCTCTGCGTGTCTCTCCTTGCCGAGCCGCTATGGAGGTAGCCGGGCGCCTGGCGGCGGGAAATCTAAACCGCGGTTTCCGATGGCGTGGGGACTCCGTTCGGAGACTCCCGTTCCCAGAGCTCGGCGGTCGCGTCTCTCCTTGCTGAGCCGCTGTGGAGGTAGCCGGCCACCGGGCGGCGGGAAATCCAAACCGCGGTTTCTAATGGCGCGGAGTCGAGCCTCCACACCGAGATTTTTCTGTTCCTATTTTAGCGCCAGGACTGTATTCCAAGTTGGATTCTCTCAGCCCAGTTTGTTCCTGAGTCAGCAGAGCATATCTCTACTGGTTCGTATCTCCTTAGTCCGCATCATTCCTGGCCTCTGAGCCGAGCCTTTAGAGAGCGTTCAGAAGTTGCTGTTGTCTGTCCGCCATGTTCTCCAACTCCCTACTGTTTTGTTCAATTGTATTATAACGAATGATATAGGCAATTCTATTAGAGATAGTGGGAGGCATTATTGTAACCATTGTTGATCACCTTGTATCATGTTTTTACATTATCTATTATGTCCACCCTTTTGACTTGACCAATTCTATTTTGTTATGTTACATTTGGTTTTACTCTCTTCCAAAAAAGCAATAAGAACCGTGGGAGCAATGAAACCCAAAATGTGTAATTGTCATTGTACAAAAGAGAGGAAAAGAAAGTGCTCTAAACTATATAACTTCATGTATATTTAAGTGTATAAGATAGAAAATGATATCACAGAGTTTTATTGGATCATTGAACAGAACTGTTTGCAGTATCATTGTTGGAATGTCCACTCTACAAACTTTAATTTTGTGACTTGAACAATTATTTCTAAGATGGCAATATGTAATCCATTAACTAATGATTTCCTACTGTTCATTTTTTTCTTCTGTAAATCTGTATAACTTGTACCCTTTCACTGTTTTTTTTCTTTTCTCCTTAAATTAAAAAAAAAAAAGATCCTCAGTAAAATATTGGCAAATAGGATACAGCAAATCATCAAGAAGATTATACACCATGACCAAGTGGGATTCATATCAGGCACGCAGGGATGGTTCAACATACGTAAATCAATAAATGTAATCCACCACATCAATAAAGCCAAAAGTAAGAATCACATGATCATTTCCATAGATGCAGAAAAAGCCTTCGATAAGGTCCAACATTCATTCATGATAAGAACTTTACAGAAAATTGGAATAGATGGTCTTTACCTCAATATAATAAAGGCCATTTATGACAAACCAACAGCCAGCATCATACTAAAATGGCCAAAAATTGAAAGCCTTTACTTTAAAATCAGGCACAAGACAAGGATGTCCTTTATCACCACTCCTATTTAATATAGTACTGGAAGTACTATCCAGAGCAATTAGACAAGAGAGAAAAATAAAAGATAGGAAAAGAAGAAGTTAAATTGTCATTATTTGCAGATGACCTGATACTCTACATAGAAGATCCCCTAAACTCCATTGAAAGACTCTTAGATGTAATAAACAAATTCAGTAATGTAGCTGGATACAAAATCAATACTCAGAAATCAATAGCATTCCTGTACACTAACAACAAAATCACAGAGAGAGAAATAAGAGAAGCCACACTCTTCACATTAGCAAGCAAAAAAATGAAATATTTAGGAATTACTCTTAAGAAAGAAGTGAAAGAACTATACAAGGAAAATTATAATACACTGAAAAAATAAATTGAATATGATCTCAGAAAATGGAAAGACATCCCTTGCTCATGGATAAGAAGAATAAACATTGTGAAAATAGCCATTTTCCCAAAACTGTTATTCCGATTCAATGCAATCCCAATAGAAATACTATCAACATACCTTATAGACCTAGAGAAATCACTCCAAAAATTCATCTGGAATCAGAAGAGACCTAGAGTAGCAAAGGCAATTCTAAGTAGCAAAGGCAAGGCAGGAGGAATCACAATCCCTGACTTGAAATTATACTACAAAGCAACAATAGTAAAATCAACATGGTATTGGAATAAAAACAGAGCCGAAGACCAATGCAATAGATTAGAAGATACAACCACAACTATAAACACACTCGACCACCTTCTTTAATAAATGAACCAAGCAGGTTCACTGGAAGAACGACAGTCTCTTTAATAAATGGTGTTGGAAAAACTGGCTCTCCATGTGCTGAAAATTAAAACTAGACACATGCCTATCTCCATGTACTAAATTAAAATCTAAATGGAAGAAAAATCTGAATATTAAAACAGAAGCACTAAATCTATTGGAAAACAAATTCGGTAGAAACCTTGAAGGCATAGGGTAGGTAGAAAATTCATGAAGAGGACTCAATCTGCATGGAAATACTTCCCAGAATCAATAACTGGGACCACCTCTTATTAAAAAGTTTCTGCATAGGGGCTGGGGATTTAGCTCAGCGGCATAAGCATCTGCCTTGCAAGCAGGCAGTCATGAGTTCGATCCCTGGTACCAATAAAAAGGAAAAAGACAAAAAAAAGTTTCTGCATGTCAAAAAAAATCTCCAGCATAGTGAAAAGAAAACCCACAAACTGGGAAAACATCTTAGTGAACTCCCCCTCAGACAAGGGACTTTTGTCAAAAACATATAAAGAATTAAAAGAAATTCAGACCCCCAAAATTCAAAGATCCAGTCCAAAAATGGGCATCTGAGATGAATAGACACTTCTCAGATGAAAAAATACAAATGGCACAAAAATACATGAAAAGGTGTTCATCATCATTAGTCACTAGAGAAATGCAAATTAAAACCACACTGAGATTTCATCTCACTCCTGAAATAATGGCCAGGATCAAGAAAACCAACAACAACAAATGCTGGAGAGGCTGTGGGGAAAAAGGAACTCTCCTGCACTGTTGGTGGGAGTGTAGACTGGTACAACCTTTGTGGAGGTCAGTCTGGAGATTTCTCAAAAAGCTGGGATTGGAAGTCCCATTTGTTCCAGCTATTCCTCTTCTAGGCATATTCCCAGAAGAACTGAAAGCATCATACCACAGTGATATATGTGCACCCATGTTTATAGCAGCACAATTTGTAATCGCCAGGTCTTGGAAACAACCCAAGTGTCCATCAACTGAGGAATGGATAAAAAGTTGTGGTATTTTTATACAATGTAGTACTACTCAGCTATAAAGAAGGATCACATTGAGATATTTATAAATAATGGGCGCAGCTTGAGACCATACTCATAAGTGAAATAAATCAAACTCGCATGTGTGAATACTGAATAGTTTCCCTAGTGTAAGAAATGATTCAAATATATAAAATAGTGGTAATCATGATTCCCCATTATGTGACCATGAAGATTTATAAAGTTTTCACTTATTAATTGAAATGGCTTTATTCTGGGCTCCTTGACATTATTGCCTGGGATGAAATGAACAACTATTTTGAAGAAAACAAGACATCATAATAGCTAGTGCTGATTTAATATCATCTTGTTTTGAAGCCCCACCAAACTATGGCTCTTCTGTCTCCATTGGTTTTATCATGTTGTATCTTGCTGGATTTTATTATATGTGATAGTATAAACAAAAATTGTTTTAGGCAAAGAGATAATATAGAAACCATTGTTCATTTTCTGTTAGCTGGTACTAAATACCCTACAATACTTTCATCCACTTGAATGGTGTTACACTGTCTTGATATGTTTGATGCTATAGCATATGAAGCTATATTCAAGTATTTCAAGGAAAAAGACACTATGGTAACTACTATTAAGTTGGGTTATTTGGTGGTGAAGCACTAGGTTGCTGAAATTGTCATGCTTTGACCTGAATTGTTATGTTGTTATGTCCTCTTTTATCTCAATCTCTCCCTTATTCACTAAAAAATTAGTTATTTTTTATTACTTTTTTAATTAAGAGGAAAAATCAAAAAAATAGCAGAATATATTATAGTAACTTTTTTGATTTCTTATTAACTTGATTTGAAGTCCTGTATTACTCCCACTACCTTGTTTTGACTGACTAGACTCCATTCCATTCAGTATGATAGTATCAAGTTTGAGGGTATAGGCAACTACTTTGAAGGCAGTAAGATTCACTATGATGCCCATTCTGGTTTGACTATTAGCTTCTTTTGAAGTCCTGTAATGTTTACAATGTTTAGGTTTTATTGGTCTTGTTCTGTACTGTTTTGTTCAACTTTATAATAACTAATGATATAGGCAATTCTTTTTAAGGAAGCAAGAGGCATTATGGTAACCATTGTTGATAACCTTGTACTCTGTTTTTACATCATGTGCTATGTCTATCCTTGGTTTTGACTGACAGCTTTGTTTTGTCATATTTGGTTTTATTCTCTTCCAGAAAAAGTAAAGAACTATGGGATTAATAAAACCCAAATTATATAAATTTTGTAAAAAAGAGAAAAAATAGTGCTCTAAACGATACAACTGCAAGTATGTTTAGGTGTGTTAAAATAGATGACCATATTAATGTTTTTAGTTGGATTATTGAACACAACTGTTTGCAGTCTCACTGTTTGAATGTCCACTTTGTATGCTTTGATCCTGTGACTTGACCAACTATCTCTAAGATGATAATGTGTAATCTATTAACTGGTGATTTCTTACTGTTTTTTATTGTAGTTCTTTATTACTTGTACCCTTACACTATTTTGTTTTGTTTTGTTTTGTTTTGTTTTTCTCTTTTTCTTTTTAAATAAAACTTTAAAAAAAGGCTCTCCATATACCAAAAACTAAAACTAGACCCATGCCTCTCACCATGTACTAAGTTAAAATCTAAATGGATCAAAGATCTGAATGTTAAAACAGAAACACTAACTCTATTGGAAGCCAAGTTGGGTAAAACCGTAGGGACATAGGGGTAGGTGGAGAATTCATGAACAGGAATCAAATCACATGGGAAATATTTCCCAGAATCAATAACTGGGATCATGTCTTATTAAAAGGTTTCAGCACATCAAAAGAAATCTCTACCATAGTGAAAGGAAAACCTACAAACTGGGAAAAATCTTAGTGAACTGTCCCTCAGACAAAGGACTTCTGTCTAAAGCATTTAAGGAATTAAAAAAATCAGATCCCCAAAATTTAAGGGTATAATCATAAAATGGGCATCTGAGATGAATACACATGCTCAGATGAAGAAATACAAATAGCAAATAAATACATGAAAAAGTGTTCATCATTAGAGAAATGCAAATTAAAAGCACACTGAGATTCCATCTCACTTCAGAAAGAATGGCCAGGATCAAGAAAACTACCAACAACAAATGCTGGAGAGGCTGTGGGGAAAAAGGAACTCTCCTACACTGTTAGTTGGAGTGTAGACTGGTGCAACCATTGTGGAGGTCAGTTGGAGATTTCTCAAAAATCTGGGATTGGAGGTCCCATTCATTCCAGCTATTTCACTTCTAGGCATATTCCCAGAAGAACTGAAAACCTCATACCACAGTTATATATGTGCACCAGTGTTTATAGCAGCAGAATTTGTAATAACCAGATCTTGGAAACAACCTAAGTCTCCATCAATGGAGGAATGGATAAAAAAGGCTGTGGTATTTTTATGCAATGGAGTACTACTCAGCTATAAAGAATGATCACATTGAGATATTTATAAATAAATGGACGCTGCTTGAGACCATACTCATAAGCGAAATAAATCAAACTCACATGTATAAATACTGAATTATTTCCCTAGTGTAAGAAGTGGTAAGAATACATAAAAGAATGTGGTAATCATGATTCCCCATTATATTGCTTTGAAAGCTTATAATGTTTTGTCTTTTTCCTTTGTATTGGTGCCGGGGATGGAACTCACGACTGCCTGCTTGCAAGGCAGACACTTAGGCCACTGAGCTAAATTCCCAGTGCCAAAAGCTTATAATGTTTTCCCTCATTAATTGGAATGGTTTTATTCTGGGTTATTTGATTTTACTGTCTGTGATGTAACAGCTGTTTTGAAGAAAACAAGACAATATAATATCTAGTGATGATTTAATACCATCTTCTTTTTGTCTTTTTCCTTTTTATCAGTACCAGGGATCAAACTCACGACTGCCTGCCTGAAGGCAGGCGCTTATGCCACTGAGCTAAATCCCCAGCCCCAATTTAATACCATCTTCTTTTGAAGTCCCACCAAGCTTTTGTTCTTCTATCTCCAATGGTCTTATCATGTTGTATCTTATTGGATTTTATTATATGTGATAGTATAAACATAATATTTTATAGACAAGGAGATAATACAGTAAACTTTGTTCAGTTTCTGTTTGTTGATTCTGAATACACTGTAATACTTTCATTCTCTTGAATGGTTTTACATTGTCTTTTTATGTTTGATACTATAGTATATGAAAGTATACTCAATTATTTCAAGGAAAGAGACAGTATGGTAGCTACTATTATGTTGGATTGTCTTGTGGTGAAACATTATTTTGCTTAAACTGTTCTGTTCTGACCTGTTTTGTTATGTCCTCTTTTATTTAATCTTTTTCTTAAATAAAAAAATTTTAAAAACAGAAACCAATAGAAGGAAATGTATCAATTTCACCAGTTGTTACACATGGGGCAGATACATTCTAAAGAATCACAGATGTGTGTAAAAGTGTCAGTGATTTGCTTTATTCTTGGTGGTATTTACATTTTTGTGGTGAATTTGGCGTAGACAGGGTCTTCATAATCATAAGGTTCTCAGGACAGCAGTTGGCCTGTAAAACTTCTAAAAAGTCAACATTTGGGGGCTGGGGATTTAGCTCAGTGGCTTAAGAACCTGCCTTGCAAGCGTGCAGTCATGAGTTTGATCCATAGTACCAAAAAATAAATAAATAAATAAAAGTCAACGTTCTGTTTCACACCTTGGTAATAGTCTGGTTCCAGTCTATCACTGTCTCACTATAAAAATCATTAACTTGCTTCACATTCACATGACATTGATGTAACTCTACATTTATTTATTTATTTATCTATTTGTTTATTTTGCTGTCCTCAGTCAGCGAATTTCAATTTTCAATTCACTGATGGTACACAGCTTGCTAAATCTCTTGAGTTTGTTTCCAGAAGAAGGCATTGTAAATTTACATACTTGGGAGAAAATGGGAAAACAGCTCACAGCAAAGCTAGTGAAAAACAGGCAAACCAGCACAAATCTATGTGGATCTCTACAGACTTTAAAAGGGTTATTTACCAGGGAGAAATTGCTGCTTTCTGCTCCACTATTTCTCACAGGTCCCCAAACAGGAGAGGGAGGGAGGGAGGGAGCTCCACCAGCCTGGATCTTGACCAGGCAAGGAAGAGAAAAATAATGTTAGGGGGCTGGGAATTTAGCTCAGGGGCATAAGCGCCTGCCTTGCAAGCAGGCAGTCATGAGTTCGATCCCTGGTACCGATAAAAAAAAAAAAAAAAAAACAATGTTGGTAGCTTCAGCTGCAAGGGCAAAATGTAATGTGATGTCATGTCATGTTATGTTGAGAGACTTAACACTGGTTCTTAAGGACTCTTAAATATGTATTTAAAAAATTCAAAATGTTAAAAATGAGCACGCCTTTGTAGCTAGAAACTATTTGAAAGCAACGTGTCTGGTTGCCAAGTTGTCCATGGTGGATGGGCATAGTTGGTACATCGTATGGACTTGAAGTTTGGAGGCTTGGCTGAGTGACCCAGTGGAGGGGGTCTCATTTTGTAAACTTTCTGGTGGTACTGTGCAGGAGTAGGGCAGAGAGATAGTATGGGTGCTGCCTGTTTACAATGCAGGGTGGAAAAACAGGAGGCTTATGCTTCCCCTTCTTTGTCCCTGATATATTCTTGCTTGCCATTTCCCATTGCTATGAACTATTTTGTTACTTCCTCAGGCAGTGTTCTACAGGGTTCCCTGACAATGTTTCTGCCTATGCAGACAATTCCATTTAACCCAGATACAGAGTGAAATTGTTAAACTTTGCTCAAAATTTAATGACAAAGACAAAGAAAGGGGAATTTCACTTAGACTTCACTGGGCAGTAGGTACTATTAAGTTTAAAACCTACTAAGGATGGGACTATAGCAGCACCAAGGCACATGATTCAATCAGGTAAAATAAAGAAGCTAAGAAAGGTCCTTCAGAGAGATCTTAATCCTGGGCAATGGAATGTCCCAGCTCAGTGCTAATTTGGGATTGAGCGTACACTTATGTTTTTCCAGGAAGTACTAAATGAATGGGCTATTTCGGTGCCACTCTGTGTGTGTAAGTGTATGTGTTGTTCAGCTCTATGATATGTCCAAACCCAGAGAAAAAGTTGATTCCACCTCTTGAGAAGCTAGTACTTACCCCAATCAGTTGTAGGACAGAGATGCCTCAGAGACCACACCACATCCAATAGGAAAAAAAAGTAAAAATGGAACCAACTTTAAATGATCCAAGATGCCCAGAATGATGATAACCAAAACTAAAACCAAACGTCTAAGTAGATGATGAGGGTGTATGCTAAGTCCTCAGACAAAATTATATGTAACTAATGGAAAAGATTTTGTCATTTCTAAAAAATAATAAATAATAAAATTTAAAAAAGATTTTGTCATTTCTAAATTATTTTACAAGAGATCTCTGCCAATTGGCCTACAACAAACTTAACTAGCATATTTATAGTTACAGATTCTACAACTGTAAAAGATACATGGGATTCTATTTTGCTTGAATATAGTTGAGTACACTCCGAGCATGTAAGACATTAGTCAGTCTGTCTGTCTGTCTGTGTATGTCTTTATTTTGTCTATCAAGCAGTTGTTAGGAGTGGACTGAGCTAGCAGTGATTCACAACTAGGGAGCCGAACATATAAGTGCCCCATACAGAAGGAATGCCCAAGTGGCATGGAGCACCTAAGAAACACGCTGAGGGCAAAGGTGCTGGAGGGGACATGGGTTCCAACCCCCGAGAACATGGAGTGTATGAAGTGAGCTATTTCAACTTGAGAGTCTCCCATTATTCAAAGAATATGGCAAATGTTACCATTGGATTTTTTAGGTAAAAATGGAAAATTATTAAAGTGATTAAAATAAATCCCTTCGAATGGGGTAGAGGGAGATTATAAGAATTCCATGGATGGATAAGAAAGTGGCCACCTGGTACCATGTATCCAGCTCTTTTTCATGGATTGGAGGCCACAATGATCTCTATATTCTTATGGGAGACACCCCAACTAAAGTTATAAAAATATATTACAGTAATATGTTCATATCGGTCATTGTCAAAAGAAGTAATATGATAAGGTTTTTGATTTAAAGATGCCCATATGGAGGTTTTCACATGATAACAGCTATGATGACAGTTATAAAACTCATAGTGTATTGATGGACTCATGCTTCCAGATGTCCAAGGTTTCCAATGATTTGAAATAGGGATTGATTTTTCACAGTGAACAGAATACTGTCTCAGATTCAGACCTCTGCCTGTAAACAAAAACTTACAAGATGTACATCCCAGTAAAGGTAATCAGGTAAAAGCTTCTCAGGTATCAGATACAGACTACAAGTAGATATTGGATGTCACAATGTTCATTAAGGTGTGTTGCAGAATAAATGTCATCACGGTCATCATGCTATGATGTCATGTATGGGTTTGGATATGTGACTTTCTGTGTAAATCATATAACTGTTTGCTAAAATTTTATAGGTATTTAAATGTTAAGATATTGATGGTTGTTAAAAAGTAATGGTTCTCAGTACTAATAAAAAAGAAAAAGACAAAAAAAGGTAATGGTTCTGTTTTTGATGGTTCTAAGATTTTTGATATTTAGATAAGATGATTGATTAATGTTAAGCTCACTGCCTCTGTCACACTGTACTGTTATCAATGTACTGAATTTTAGAGACCAAAACTGAGAGAGGGAGAAAGGGAGAGAGAGACAGAGAAAGAGAGAGGGGGTGTTAGACCGGTGTCGCGAGGAAGACTCCAAGGGCCTCGCTCTCATGTAAAAACAATGGGGTTTTTATTATTCCGTGTACACGGGGTCCTCCAAACAGGTGGAAACGGAGAACCCTGAGTTGGGGCAAGGCTGGTGTTTTTAAGGATGAAAACCGCAAAGCAAGCAAGCATTGTTACAGAAGCCAATCATAGCAGTTAGAGCAGAACAGTTGGTGATTTGTCCATTTGTGATTGGTCAGATCATGAGGGGTGACCAGTGGGTCAGAGTTGATTAACTGTCTTGTTTTGCACAGCTTATTTTTAGGTCACCTAGCTCCTGTGTGGCTTGGTTCTGACATACTTCCCAATCTTGATTAGCATAGTCAGCAGACTTTATCTCTGAGTTTCCTGACATAATTACCTTACTTTAGCACCACAACCTTTCTATTTGTAGAGGGCAACAATGGTTAACATATCAATTGGGTAAGATTTTACAATTCTTTACAGAAGAGAGCATTGATTAACATATCAATCTTTTACCCAGGGGAAAAGGAAGACACACATTTACAGTTACAGGCATTACTATGATATAAACGAAGCTATTTCTGTGAAGAATGTACAATCTAATACAATCTGATGCAATTAACACAATTTGTGACGGGGCTACCAGATAGGGAAGACCCAGGATGTCAGGAGCTAGTACCTCAGGCCTTTGTTTTATGGCCTTTAGGAAGTTAAAACTTAACCTAGTTGGATTTGAAGGGAGAAGGGGAGGGGAAGCAGCAGATGGAACGAGCTTTCTTCGTCTCTTCAGGGGGGGGAGGGAGAGAGAGAGAGAGAGAGAGAGACAGAGAGACAGAGAGACAGAGAGACAGAGAGAGAGACAGAGACAGAGAGAGAGAGAGAGAGAAAGAGAGAGAGAGAGAGAGAGAGAGAGAGAGAGATGAGCTACGAGACTAGGCAATATTTTGGATCTAACCCTCTGAGGTAAATGAGGACCCCAGATGTTAGAGAAGCTCTGCTGTAACACCCAATGCTCATTGAGTGTCCCTGGTCTTCTGATCGACAAAAGCAATCATTGGCATGTGGTGTGCCTTAGGTGAGTCACCAGGAGTAAACAAAAAACTAAAAACAAACCTCCCAGGCTTTCACAGAAAGTAACTCAGTCAAGCTATAGCTGTGACTCATCCAGATGGCTGACACTGACAAGAAGTGTTGTTATGCATGGTTCTGGGGTATTCCTGAGGAGATTTAACTGACCTTGATAAAGCACCAAAAAACCTGATTGTTTTTAAAGCAGGTCTCATCTTAACTTGGTCTTGAACATCCTGCAGAAAACATACAACTACTAGCTAATTAGCATGTTATAAAAGAAACTCTAATCACTGATAATTTTTGATAATTGCCAGCTACACTGGAAGCTGTCTACTGTTATGGATTCATGGACTACACAGGGTTTCCATTGCAGAATGCATGAATTTAAAATAAGGAGATCTTCTAGAGAGTTCTACAGGACAGCTCCTCTAGCTTCCACTGACCACCCATCCTGCTACAACACAACAAAAATGAGGGCTATTCAGTGAGGGAACTATGGAAGCTGGAGACTGATTACATGTGTTTGACTAAGCAAGGCCAGCCCAGGAGGGCAAAAAAAAAAAAAAATCCAGAGAGACTGAAACAAGCCATGTAAGCAAGTTGTTCAAGCACCAAGAAGTCAAGGGGCCCAGGCCTGCCAGGGAGACAAGATGCTAGGAAGTTAGGGTTGTGATTCACATTCTTTTTCAGGAGTGTGTGGAGTATATAAATCAACATGCTGTATTGGTTGAGCAGCACCTTTCCTCCTATCAAGAGAATAAGTACTCCACCTGACCCCAGCTTTGTGTTTTCTTTATTTTTCTCATTTTCTCATGGTCCTTTACCTCAAGAACCCCAGAAGTCGCATTGGGTGCAGTGCATAAAAACATAACAATAAAAATAAACACAATTCCTTTTTTAAAAAGTGGATGATGGGACTCTGTCTGCACACTGAGACCACAAACCTCCCAGAAACCTAGATTCACTCACCTTTGTGACTGCATGAGGCTGAATTTTTTTTCTCAGATATTTTTGTGTTTCTCATTTGCAGACATGAAATACTTGACACCCAAAGTTAATTACAGGAAGGAAGGACAGGTTTATTTATACATTTATTTATTAATATTTGGGAAGGAGTTTTCTTAGTCCATACTCTGAGAGCTCCATGATTCAGGGTGGTGTGTTGGGGATGACATAGGAAAAGCAAGTAATAGGGGAAACTGGCACCAAAAAAATTTTTTTAAATAGAGAAACATGCGTTTTTTTTCTGCAGTTACATAGCATACTTGCTTCCACCCCTGGGTTACAGTTAGCTACATCTTTGACTATGCAAGGCTCATGGAGGTTCCAGGGCACATGAACCCTAACAAATGTTCCACCTCCTGGCTCATCAGAGACATACATATATACATACATCATTTCATACCTTCCTAAGGTAACGATGGGTCATGTTTAATAGACAAAGAAACCATTTCCCAACAAGCAAGAGACACTATCATTATCAAGAACATTTTGACAGTTTGAGTCTTAAAGAGTGTTCAGTCTGAGTAACAGCCCACTTATCTGTATCTTGGGTATCTGGAGGGAGGACCTTGACATGTAAGTGATGTATCCAGATAGGTTTTCCTGCTACTTTGATAATTGTAGGGGTGCTGAGGACAACGATGTGCAGCCCAGTCAAGCGAGGTTCAAAAGAAGAGTTGCAGGAATGACGCTTAAGTAACATTCAATCTCCTGGGCTTGTGGCCAGAGGGGTCTCTGGTGCATGTTGCTTGGCTTCGTGGTCTTGGAAGAGTTGGTGGATTGAAGTCAGCACAAGTTGAAGAGCCTTCAGGGACTTTAATTAAACTGTGGTTAGCAGTCTCTGTCAAGTGAGCACTACCAAGTTGAGGAACGAGGGGTGGCAGTCTCCCATAGACTGCCTCAAAAGGGGTTATTTCATTTATATATGGAGTACAACACATGTGCAAGAGGGCAAAAGGAGAATCACCCAGTTTTTTCCAGACTCTAAAATCAATTTGTTAAGCATCTCTTTTAAAGTTCAATTCATCCTTTCAACTTGACCTGAACTTTGGGGATGGTAGACACAGTGAAATTTCCAATCAATCTGTAGTAACTGAGCAACTTTATTAGTGATGAAAGCTGGGCCATTGTTGGACCCCATACATAAGGGAAGGCCAAATCTAGGAACTATTTCATATAAAAGCTTTTTGATAACAAATGAGGCCAATTTGGTCTTCGTTGAGTATCCCCCTGTCCATCAGATGAAAGTGTCCACCAGAACCAGCAAATACTTATATCATGTAGTCCTGGTTATCCCATGTCCATGAAATCAATTTCCCAGTGTTCTCCTGGGAAAGTTCTCCAGTATTGATTTCCCTCTCAGGTAGTAGTGACTTTGGTATTTACACGCAGACATTATGGGCATCTTTGATTGACTTCCTTTGCTAATTGAGTCAGCTTAGGGATGCAGTACCTGTTTTAAAGCCACTCAGCCAGTTTGGAGCCTCCTAGGTGTGAGGCCTGGTGGACACGAAGAATCAAGTCTCTTCCTAAAGCATCAGGTATTAAAATTTGTCTTCCTGGGGCTGGGGGTTTAGCTCAGCAGCATAAGCACCTGCCTTGCAAGCAGGCAGTCGTGAGTTCGATCCCCGGTACCAATAAAAATGAAAAAGACAAAAAAAAAAATTTGTCTTCCTGACAATTGAAACCAATTTTGGGGGGGGGGGCTCTTGTTTGCTCTCAGTTGTCTAGCTAGCTCTTAATCTGCTTTGGAATACACCAATTGGGGCAAACAAGGGGGTGGCAGAACTGGCAGCAAATAGGCTGTAGGCTGTACAGATGACTTTAGAGTTGCCTACTGAGCATTCCTGTCACTGAGTGCATTTCCTATCGAAACTGGATATTTTCCTAACTGGTGACCCCTACAGTGCACCACCACTATAGATTTGGGGAGCCAGACAACAAATAACAAGTCCAAGATAAAAGGAACATTCTTAATTTTTGAACCAGCAGAGGTTAAAAGCCCCCTCTCTTGGTAGATTGCCCCATGTACATGAACAGTAGCAAAAGCATAATGGCTATCCATGTAGATAGTTGCCCTTAGATTCTTAACCAACTTTAGGGTCTCTGTGAGGGCAATGAGTTCAGCCATTGAGCAGAGGTACCTTGATCCAGGGTTGGGCCCAAATTACTTATGTTTTGAGTGGTTACGGTCACCCTTGCCACCCATTTACCTTCAAAAAGGAAGCTGCTACCATCAGTGAAATAGTCACCATCTGGATTCTCTAATGGAAGATCAGTAAGGTCTTAACCAAGACTGGCAGTGGTAGAGAGCAAAGCCATGCAATCATTGAAGGGTACCTGTGGTCATCATCTGGCAGCAGGGTTGCTGGGTTTAAGACAACAGTCTCCTTGAATTCAATAAGGTCAGAGTTAAGCAAGAGAGCCTGGTATTGTACAATCCTCATGTTTGACAGCCATATGTCTGGTGGGGCCCTGAGGAGGGTTTTAATTGTATGAGGAGCCACAACTTGGATTTTCTGTCCAAAAGTTAATTTACTATCTTTTACTGTCCAAGAGTTAGTTTACTCTTTTATTATCAAGGCAGTGGCTGCAATGGCTTGAAGGCAATTCAGCCATCCTGAAGAAACTGAGTCCAGCCTTTTTGAGGGATAAGCAACTGGGCAGCACCATGGTCCCAACATCTGAGTCAGTACTCCCTTAGCTATTCCTCATTCTGCAATGAAGGGTTTGGTCAAATCTGGTAGGGTCAATTCTGGGCAAGGGGCAATTTTAGTTTTTGGACTGCTTGACTTTCCCTCTGGGTCCAAACAGGTGGATCAAAAGAGGTTCCCCAGCTGCAGCATGGAGGGGTTGTGTTCAGCAGACAGAGAGGTATTCAAAGGGGGGCACTCGGAAAGTAGTGCCCTTCCTTGCCACATGGGCACTTGCCCACAACTTCCACTCAGCTCTCTTGCTGGGTGTGTGTCCTAACTTCAGGGAAGGTGTGAGACAAAACTCTTGTTCATCAGCAGAGTATACCCCACTCCGTTTCAAGGAATGAAGTGGCAAAGGTGAGGGCAGGGCAAGCATGTAGCTTTAGGGCTCCTGCTGGCAACAAGATGCCAAACTCAGAAGCCAGCATAACCGCAACTGAAGGACAAAAGAAGATGCTCCCAAATATGGGCAGGTACAGCCCATACCAAAGGGAGTCAGGGAAGATGCCAGTCCTTGTGGCCCATACCACCCACCTTTACAGGATGAGGAGATCGAGAAGAGATCACCTGGATGACTGGAGGAACCTGGGGGAAGCATCCTAAGCCTCAAGATTGTCCCGTGAAGGGTGCCTAAATGTTGTAAGGCCCCAGGAGTGACACTCACTGAACACTTCCAGGAAGATGCTAAGCATCAACTCTTGACCTAGGTAGTGTCTTCCATTGCAGTAACCACCTGCATGTGATGCATGCAGAAGACTCATCAAGCAGCTCCAGGAACAGAAGCCAGACAGCCTCAAGGACAGAGTCTCTTTCTTTGGCCCACAGCACATGGCATGCTTGCATCCTTGACAGTCAGCAGGACCAAGGTTGGTGCCTGCATCTTCACACCATGGAGGCCCCATCAAGGAGACCCTGTGTGCCCAGCTGCCAGGAGCATCTCACACATGAAAGAACCTTATGCATAGCATGTCATGTAATTTTTATTCACATAGCCCTCTGGATGGCTTATTCTGCACTAGAAGATGGTTATTACCAAATCCAATGAGCAGAAGGATCCCTAGGAACAAAAAGCTGCCCTCCAAGGGGAAGTCCATATGATAAAATGGAAGGGGCTTCACCAACACAACAGTGTTGCAAAATCACCCATGATGCAACCTTCAACATAATCCAATGGCAGAGGTGCTGAGCACCCTGTCAACATCTCTTCCTATTCTGTAAATTAGGACTACCAATGACCAGTTCCTGGGATGGGAAACATCTCTACAGGTAAGGGACATAGGACAACACCAGGCATTGACACACAATACCCAGCCAAGGCAGAATGACATAGCTCTCTACCCAAGGCTCAGCCTTCCTGGGGTAGTTTTCTTTTGAGGGCCAAACCCAGGCCACAAAACAACTTCAGGGCCCATGCAGAATAAAAGAGTCAGAGACATATGCCAAAAGGACCCTCAATGACATGCAAAAGAAGGGTAGGACTTCCAAATAGGGTTGTGCCAGCTCAGCAAAGTTCAGTACCAACCAGAAAATCTATGGGTTCCACCACACATGCAGAGTTAAGGTTACCAAGGGCTCGGGGTGGGGGGGGGAGTGAATGAACCCTGAAATTGTCAATCTTTTTCCAATAAAACCCAAAGGGTGGTTCCCCATTTATCTAATTTGGCCTTTAACTTTGGACAATCCTTTTTCTAATGGCCCAATTCTTTGTAATATGCATATTGATTCTTGTCAAGCAGGGTCTTTGTTAGTTGGTTGGACTGAGGGATACCCGACGAAAACCAAATCGGCCTCAATTGTTGTCAAAAAGCTTTTATATGTTTGAGCAACTATCTCTAAGATAATATGTAATCTATTAACCAGTGATTTCTTACTGGGTTTTTTTGTAGTTCTGTATTACTTGTACCCTTACACTGCTTTGTTTTGTTT
This sequence comes from Cavia porcellus, assembly GCF_034190915.1. Lineage (NCBI taxonomy): Eukaryota > Metazoa > Chordata > Mammalia > Rodentia > Caviidae > Cavia > Cavia porcellus. The sequence goes on from NW_026947490.1 coordinate 13,140,882, forward strand.
TGTTTTTTCTCTTTTTTCTTTTAAATAAAATTTTTTTTAAAAAGCTTTTATATGAAAAAAGTTCAGGTCAAGTTGAAAGGATGCACCAAAATCTGAAAGCGATGCTTAGCAAATTGATTTTAGAGTCTGGCGAAAACTGGGTGAGTCTCCTTCCCTTTCCCCTCCTGCATGCACATTGTACTCCATATATAAATAAATGCCTTTTGAGGCAGTCCAAGGGCACCCCTAACCCCCTGCCTTGATACTACTCATTTGGCAGACTGCTAACTGCAGTTTAATTAAGTCCCTACAGGCTCTTCAACCTGTGCTGACTTGCATCCATCAACTCTTTTGTGACCAAGCCAAGCAACATGCACTAGAGACCCCTCCGGCCACAAGCCCAGGAGATCAAGTGCTGCTCAAACACCATTCTCGCAATTCCTCCCCTGAACCATGTTGGACTGGACCATACACAGTTGTTCTCAGCACTCCCACGGCTGTCAAGGTAGCTGGAAAACCCACCTGGATACATCACTCGAACATCAAGGTCCTTCCTCTGCATACCCAGGATACTGATAAGTGGACTGTTACTTGGACTGAGCACCCCCTGAAACTCAAACTGTCAAAATGTTCCTGTTTTAGTTTCTCTTACTTCTTGGACAAGGGTTACAATGTCCCTTGAACATGACCAGAATTGGTTTCAAAACCTATTCTCACTGTCCCGCTGGTTAACCACCCTACTCTCAGCTCTAATAGGACCAATTGTTCTCTTCTTACTGGCTTTGACCATCAGGCCATGTATTATAAAATGCCTTCTAAATCACATCAGGACCGATTTCAAGCTGTTAAAATGTTTATACTTAGACAAAAAGGATATAACCAGTTACCTACATATGATTATGCAACAGAGTCAAAGATTTGACTGAATGATCAAAAGCAGTGGAGAATGTTAAAAGCTCGAAAAACCAAAATGTGCTGTATTTATTATAACTTGTTCTCTTCCTGTAAAAGTTAAGTTGCAACCTTGTAACATACCCACCAAGTAACCCTCTCCCTGCCTCCCTGGTTTCTGTAACTGCTTGTTGGCCTTTCTGGTTCCTTTTATGGGGACAAATTGATCCTAAGACCCCTCCTCTTGTGGCTTGCTACTTTATAACTTTCTGCAGCCCCTGGCTCGGTGCATACTTCCCTGGCTGCTTTTATGGGACAGTGCTGCCGCTGAGCTCAGCTAATAAAGCACTTTTTAAAAATTTTTTGGAGTCTGTCATTTTCCTGCCCATATCAGCTAGGAGCACAAAAGAAGATGTGGTGGACTTGACTGTGATAAATAAAAAATTCTTCCTTATACCCCAGATGCCTGCAACCTGTGCTGTGTCCTCAGCAGATCTTATGTTGCCTTAAGAAGTCTGAGGATAGGAGCCTTCTCTGTGCAGCCAGGAAGCATGACAGCTCTCTGCATACTTCTGCTTTCCCAAGGCAAGGTCACACCGGCCTCAGTTACAGCCTAGTCCTCAGCATAGTAAAATGTTTTGTTGTTTTTTTTTTTTTTTTTAGTAAAATGTTTTTCATGCCCCCTTGTCCCCCCAAAATTTGTGCCCTACTCTTTGATCCTGGATATTGAGCTCAGACACTTTGTACTGAGCCACTTTCCAGTCCTTTTCTAATTCTGAGACTAGGTCTGGCTAAATCGCCCAGACTAGACACAAACTTATGATCCTCCTCGTTCAGCCTCCCAGAGTTCTGGGATTACCACTGTGTCACCATGCTCAGCTCATATCTTTGTTTTACTGTGCTTTTTTTTTTTTTTTTTTTTTCCTGGTACCAGGAATTGAACTCACGACTTCATACTTGTCATGCAGGCACTGTGTCAACTGAGCTATACCTCTAGCACCAAGTTTTAGATAAATTTTCTTAAAAATTCTTCCTCCAGCTCTCCCTCTCTTGTCATCTTTCGCCCCATCATTGAAGGCTGTCGAAGCATCTTCCTGTAGTTCCATGTCTATCTCTTTCTTCCCTCGTGCTTCCATCCTCAGGTCTTGACGTCTGCCCTCCCTGCCTTTGCCTCTGTCTCTTAGGTCACTATACCTTTCTCATCTATCTCCCTCCGGCCACCTCCTCTAGCACACCTCTGAGCTGCTTCTCTGCTTGCCGGTACCCGTCTCTGTCTCTCCTGATGGGACTCTCCTTATCCTAGTCAGTCCTTATACTAGTTAGACTATTAGGTCGGTTTTCTGGTTACCATGGAGACGCTCAGGCCCACCCACCGCCGGGGAATGCAGCCGCACCTCCCGGCGCTGCGCAAACGCATACAATCTTCGCTGACTACATGTCCCAGAAAGCATTTTGGTTACGTGACCCGAAAAATGGCAGAGAAACACCTCGGCTGGGGGTTGCCACAGTAACTACCAGGCTGATGGCATCCTTGTGAGTGCCATGATTGGTGCAAAACCCTGCAGATCCCAGGAAGGCCCGTAGTGAATCGACGAAAATAAGAATGCAAGACGGCCGTCAGTTGCACCCCAAGAAGCTTGCGCATATGGGCGGGGGCCGGACTCCGAGATTGAAGGCGGGGAGCGTGAGACAGCCAGGAGCGCGCCCTGACCCTCGCAGCCACCGCAATCTCAGAGTGCAGGACTAGAGGGAGGGTAAAAACGTAGACAAGAATGGGGGAAGGGCGGGGGGTGGCCCTTGACGGGGCGCGGAGCACCTTGGGAGACGTAGTCCGCCGCGGACGGAGCACAGCGAGCGCTCATGCTCAAGGATGCGGCGTGGCCCGCTGAGAGTTGAGGTGAGGGCGAGACCTCTCTCTAGGGAAGGTTCGGTAGGAGCTGGGAAGACATGAGACTCAGACTACAGCTACATGGAAGGCCAGGAAGTGCTGGTTCTCCCTGAAGGCAGGCCTCGCGAATAGCTTCAGTCTCTGCTTCTGGCCACGACCAGGTTCCGGAAGATCCGCCCTTGGTTGCTGTGGCGGCGCCAGAGCGGCCCGAACCGGAAACTGTATTCCAAGGCTTCTGGGAAATGTATTTCCGGAACTTGAGCCCGGACCCGCCCGCGTCGGGATGAACCAAATTCTCTTTGGGTTTCAAGTTCACCTGTAATCTTACGGACCGCGGTTTTACCCTTGATATCAGGCAGCCCTCGAAATAGATGACACCCAAGGACGGATGACTGCTGTGCCATCCTGTTAATAAACTCAGATGTTCACAAAAGCTCTGCTATGGAGGAGGAGCCAGCCTCATTTGCAGACGGGGAGACTGCGTTTCAGAGGCACAGCGCCCTGAGCGGGCAGGATCAGAATCTTGAACTATCATTGCAGGCTTCTGGCCCAGCGGTCTTGGGCCTTCACATCCTATTCTTACTTCAGTTTGGGGCCTGAGAAGGACCATTGTGTGGCATGAAGAGTTGGTTGGGTGGGAGCACTTGGTAGGGTGGAGCCACACAGGTGAGTTTACACATTTTAGGATGGGAACCAGATAACACAAACATGCTCCTGGGGCCTGGCTAGGAGTGAATGATAGTGGGGCCTGAGTGGGGGGTCAAGTCTGAGAGACTGAGTGGGCACATTGACAGTACAGTGAGGAGCTGACGCTGGGGACAGGAGACAACAATAGTGCTGATACAGGTGCCATCCATCAAGTAAAGGGGGAGGGCAGGGATGAGGTCACTAATATTGAAGAGCAGTATAAAGTGCACAGAAGTGTTATCTGGGCCTAGAAAACAGTCTGATGATTTTATCGTTCTTGGTTTGGTTTGGTTCAGTTCAGTTGTTTTCAGTTTGGTATTTTGAGACAGGGTCTCACTATGATCTTCCAGCCTCAGCCTCCTGAGTGCTGAGATTACAAGAGTATGACACCATGCCCAGCTTTTAACAGGCTGTTTGGGGTGGGGGTGGAGAGCTCAGAGTTTCTGCACAAGCCAAGCTGAAGAAAACTCCAGAAAAAGTCCCTGGGTTGTGGTCTCTGTGTCTTAGTTTCCTCATCTCTCTTCCACATGGGGCAGTTCTGTGGTTTGAACAACACACCATACAGTACATTCTCAAGATGCATTCACTGCCAGTTTCCCCTTACTGCATCAGCCTCCTTTTGTTCCTTCACTAGGTATAGACACTGACTTGGCAGACCTGACCTGGTGTTCCTGATGAGGCTCACCATGCTAGGACCTCCAGAAGATAATGAACCTGTCATGGTGAAGCTGGAGGATTCTGAGGAAGAGGAAGAAGCTGCTCTCTGGGATCTGGAACCTGAGGCTGCACGCCTGCGCTTCCGGGGATTCTGCTATGAGGAGGCAGTGGGTCCCCAGGAGACCTTGGTCCAGCTTCGAGAGCTGTGTCACCAGTGGCTGCAGCCAGAATTGCACTCTAAGGAGCAGATAATGGAGCTGCTGGTGCTGGAGCAATTCCTGGGTGTGCTACCCCCTGAGATCCAGGCCCAAGTGCAGGAGCGGCAGCCGAGTAGTCCTGGAGAGGCCGCTGACTTGGTTGACAGGCTCCGATGGGAGCTAGGTGGACCTCGGAGATGGGTGAGTCAATGGCCTGCATGGAAGTTCAGGGATGGAACATTGTCTTGCTTTGCATTACACTAGGGAGTGCTGTGTCAAGCCACACACACATACTGCACAGTACATAAGTGACCACCTACATCAGAGACCCTGTGTGAGGCTGCTCAGGGCAGGAGAGTTCTACATAGCCTATTCCCGCATTAGCTGAAATCCTGTGTATATGTGGGCTGCAGGGTAATGGGAGAAAGGGAGGGCACTGTGCAGCAATAGGTGTTAGAGAACCTGCAGGTGATTCTTTTGCTCCCTGTTCCAGGCCTACAAGAGGTAGGATCTTGAAGGACTGCATCAGTCAGTACTAAGCATGTCAACTTGAGTCCTAAAGTGAAGTGGTACCCATGAGCCCCATCCCACTTGTACCCAGTCCCACTCTCTGCTTGGTGGGGGCATCTCCCCAGGTCACAGTCCAGGTGCAAGGCCAGGAGGTCCTGTCAGAGAAGATGGAGCCTTCCAGCTTCCAGCCTTTACCTCAAACTCCAGACCCTGGACGTGAGACACCTCCTGGGGCTGTGGAGGAATTGCCACTGGCATTTCAGGTGAAAGAGGAACCAGAGGTTACAGAAGAGCCAGGTGAGAGCAAACAAAGTGGGCTGGGCCTGCTGGACAAAACGGTTTCCATGTGCCTTGGCTCATACCTCCCACCCAATCAGTTTTCCTCTCTAGTCCAACCATCTCATCTCTGCCCCTTACAAGCTACAGCCCTATTTCTACAGCTGTCCCCCAAATAGAGAGCAGACTCTAGGATTTCTTGATATCAGATCAGTGAAGGACATGCATTGGCAGCTAGGGAATAGGCTGGTATAAATGGGTGCTGCTGTGGCAAGTACCCTCTTCATCCACCTTCATATTGCACATATCCATTCATGGGTGGACATACATACAAGGCCATCCTGCGTGCACAGGGCTGCAAAGGCTCAACCTTAGGCCCACCCCAGCCCTCAGCAGTCTGAGCCCTGGACTTCTAGTGTCCTTTCCATTTCCCCATGCCCAATCCAGGCTGTCAGCTGCCCCACCTTGCCCTCTCCATTCCTCAGCTCTTACAGGTTTCCCTCTTGCCTGGGTTAGCACTTGGATGTTGGCACCTGTCATGCCACTGAGAAGAGTGGTGGGGTGGGAGTATCTTCAGGCTTCCTGACTCATTTTTCTCCCTAGAGTTGCTGGAGTCTGGGCCTTTACCTGTACCTGCTCTCCTACCTGAGGCCCAGGTGAGCCATACATAAAATGCAACCTATTCCCTGCCTCAAGCCTCCATGGTGAATGCCAGTAAGTCCTTCCCTATGCCCACCCCGCAGATGAGCTGTGACCACTGTGGTTTCAGGGATACGAGACTGCGCTGGAGCTGACCTCTCCCCACAGTGACACCAGGCCTGAGGGGCCCTCATGGAGGGAGCAGCCTAGGGCCCTGTGGCATGAGGACTCTGGGGGCCTCTTCTTCCCAGGTGAGTGAAACATGAGCCATGGTGGGTCTGGAACCCCACATTCATCTACCCTGTTCCCGGCACAACTAGGCTGCTCTCTCCAGGTACCCAAACTTCCTCTTCTCCAGACCACTCTGCCATGGATCCTATGGCTCCTCCTAACCATAAACCTGCTCTCTGGGATCTGGAACCTGAGGCTGCACGCCTGCGCTTCCGGGGATTCTGCTATGAGGAGGCAGTGGGTTCTCTTGATTCTCTCGAGAATCAAGCTTGTGTTTCCCATACTGGCATCCTCTTCCAGTCCTGGTATCCTAGGTTCTGCTGGTCAGGTATCAGGGCAGAAAAGGTCCAGTTGTGGTATGAGGAGCAGGTTGATAGAACAGAAGAGGCCTTGACACAGCAGAGGAGCCTAGCAAGGAAAAACTAGGATCCTGACCATGATCTCCTATCTTAGTTTACTCTTTGTGTTGACAGGGCTTCCTGTGGATTTTTAGTTGTTACATACCTAAAACATATTTGTCTAATCTTTAACATTGTATCATTAGATGGAAGTTTGATTGGAAGATGCTTTCTACCTATGTTGGCAATTGAATTCACACATGCTAGGCAAGTGCTCTACCACTGAGCTACAATATACCTCCCCAACCCCAAATTTCTTTTTTGTTTTTGGGTTTTTTCCAAGTACTGTACTGGTGATTGAACATAGGACCTTTACCTTAAGTTATATCCCCAGTCCTACATTTATTTTTTGAGACAGAGTCTTGCTAGATTGCCGAGAGTGGGCTTGAGTTTACTGTCCTCCTGCCTCAACCTCCCAAAGTGCTGAGATTACAGGCATGTACCATCACACCCAGCTTCAGAACTATTTTTATTAGCTCAATGTCAGAGCTTTCTATCAGTATTCTTAATGAACCTATTCAGTTTGAAGTTTACATCTTTCAGTTGTAGAAAGCTGCCTTAAAATGTTTCTTTCCCTCCATTGTTTTATTCCGTTTCTGAGATAGATGTCTGTCTCTGTCTGTCTGAATCTCTCTCTCTCTCTCTCTCTCTCTCTCTCTCTCTTTCTTTCTCTCGGTACTGGGAATCAAACTCATGACCTCACACTTGCCAGCCAGATGCTTATGACATTGAACTAAATCCTCAGTCACCTGTCATATTTATATCTCTGATACTTGAGATTTTTATTTCTGCTAGCAATTATTTAATCTCCAAAAGAATTTTAACTCTTTAGATGTTCACTTTTACAATTGCTTCCTGTTGTTCTATCAGTTATCTCTCTGAGGACAGCAATGACTTGCTTCACTAAGCTTTCTTCTCCCAGTATGGCCTTTTTCCCAAGTTGTTTAAATGTGGATCTTACTATCTGTGGTATAAGGTCTGGGGGATGTGGAAGAACTGGTTCTTAAGAACCCTGATTTCTGGGAGGGAGGTGAGCAGGGTCCAAAATCTAAGTAGTTGTCACTGAAAGAGTCATAGGGTAATCTGGCTGAGGGTCTCTGTTGTGAACTCCATTAGGTTTTCCTCTGAGTTCCCAATCAGGTTCCTGTAATGTCTTGGCACCCAGACTTACTGCTCCCTAAACTTCCACATTCTCAGTGTGCTTTGACCTCAACACAGCCTTCTGTTAAGATGGAGGAAAACCCAGGAATCAGAGCCATGAGGGGTACACTGTGGGCTAAGCATTCTGTGAAGAACCCAGAGCAGAGCCCTGCCCAACCCCAGTCCTGGAGCTTCTTGACCAGAGATGCCTGGTGCCTCCAACTCATGGACTTTTAGAACCTTGGGAGTGCCAGGCATAGTGGCCCACACCTGTAATCTCAGCATTCAGGAGGCTGAAGCAGGAGGATTACCACAAGTTCAAGCTCAGCCTGACTCTGTCCATAAAAGACAAACAAATAGAACCTTGAGAGTAAAACAGGCTTGGTTTTTGTTTTCTTTTGAGCTTTTCCAGTGCTAGCTTAGTATGTATCTAAGCACCATCACATCTGGCTTGACACTGTCAGTTTCTTTTGTGTCCTCTTAGGAAGAGTCTATGCAAAGGAGCAAACTCATGTATATGCAGTCATATGCCACATAACAATGTTTTGGCCAACCCTAACCACAAACACTATTATTGGGGTCTAACCCAGTTCCCCAATCTCCCTAACAGTGTACATCAAAGGCTTAAATAAATGAGACAAAGGGTATGATTTTAGGGCTGAAGGAGGATTAAAACCCTCTTTCAGAGTTCTTGACTCTGCGGCTATCACAAGGGTTAAGACAAACAGCTTCTCTGTACCATCCATATTTATTCCATCTCCAAACAAAGAGCAAGGATACTGAACAAAGCTCGGGAAATGAGCAGGACCTTGGGAGTCACTTCATAGTAAATTATGCCAATTTAGGAGAATCATCTTACCTCCATAATGACATTTATGGTAGGAGTGAGACTGCAGGAGTGAGATACCTGCAGCTGCAGTCTCTCAATTGGTGTGTGAGCCAGGTATCCTCAGCCATGTCCATATCCTGCCTCCTGAGGTATCTCTGGCATCACAGGCCACTGTGGGCCTCAGCCAGGACCAGTGATTCATAGAGGTTCACTTACTAACACACAATCGTGCTTTGCAACATTATATGGCCAGGTGTGGTGATGCACACCTGTAATCCCAACATTCAGAAGGCTGAGGCAGGAGGATTGCTGCAAGAAGCCATCCTGCGCTACAAAGTAAATTCAGGATCAGCCTGACCTAATAGCAAGACCCTGTCTTTAAAAAAAAAAAAAAAAAGTTACATTGACCATTGGAGTTAGGGGTGTGGCTCAGTAGCAGAGTACATTCTTACCCCATGTGAGGGCCTAGGTTCAATCCCAAACACACACAGAGAAAGATTGCTACTGACATAGCCATTACTTGTGATGTTCACACAACAGAATCACTTAAGAATACATTTCTTTAAACTATTCCTATAGTTAAGTAGTTAAATATTACATAACTGATGAGCACAGGCTGATTTCCTTTTTTTTTTTTTTTTTTTTTTTTTTTTTTGGTTGTATGGCCTTAAAAGTCACTGTGTAGCCTAGGCTGGTCTCAAACTCACAGCAATCCAAGTACCACACCACCATGCCCAGCTCAAAATTAAAAAACAAAAGAAACCAGGAAAGGGGTGTGGATGTAGCTCAGTGCAAAAGCCCAGAGTTCCAATACCCAGTACAGAAAAAGAATCCACATGTAGTAAAAAGAAAAAACTACCTATTACCCACCCTGTCCTAAACCTAGCAATTTTCACCTGGCTTTTCTCACTTCAGAGAACAGCAGGGGGCGCCCTAGGTCTTTGCAAAGCCCCACAGAGCACTGTGATACTTCTGAACACAATTTTATCTGTCCATTCGGATCCTACTGACATACAGTACTTTTGGGTTCTCTTTGGTGCACTGGAAAGCACTGTGCATGACAAATATATGGCAAATGTCTGCAATCCCTGGGCTCTGGAGGCTGAAGCAGGAAGATGACCAGTCTGAACCATGCCTTGGGCAACTTAGCAATTTAGCAACACCCTTTCACACAATTTAAAAAAATGTTAAGGACTTAGAATGCAATTCATCATGAAGGCCTAGACTCAACTCCCAGTACCACAAAATAATAACAGTATTAATTACTTAATTTAAAAAGAGCCAAGGATGCAGCTTAATACCTGATGGACTCAGGTTACTCCTGAACACCACAAGAAAAATTAAAATTGCACAAAGATCATTTAGCACAAAGAGGAACATGGCTGTTAGAGAAACACCTAAAAGTGCAGTTGGAATTCCTAGGCCAGGCTGAGCATGGTGGCACAGGCCTATAACCTCAGCACTTAAGAGGCTAAGGAAGGAGGGTCACTCTGAGTTCCAGACCAGCCTGAGCTACAATAATGAATTCAGGGCCACCCTGAACTACACAGTGAGATCATGTCTCAAAAACTACAAAAGGATTACTAGACCAAAGTATGGCTGAGAGGGGAGGGGGATGACTGAGCATATTTGATGGGCTTAAACAGTTACATCTCTCTTTTGACATACTTTGACCAAGTGTCTTTGTTATTTACTGAAACTCTTAGGAAGTTAATTAGCTGTTGGCTCTGAGAAATTTCCTAAATTCTCACTTGTCCTTTGACCCTAAGATTTAGCTGATTCCTTTGATGAATTATATTTATCTGACTTTTCTGAGATGGCTAATGGATTATAGTCTGCTATGGCCCTCACTCCTTTGGTCCTTTTGTTATTCTTCTGTATTTTATTCTGTCTTCTTGGTGTAACCTCCAGCCTCTCCTCAGTTACCTTTGCTGACACTTTCTCCCCCACCCAGTCTCTTGACACAGGATGCACATGATGGGCATGGCTAGCCCCACATCCCTACTGCAGAGTCGGGCTCTGTGTTGGTCATCTGCAGGTCCAGGTCCCTGTGTGCAGGCTCCCAGAACCTGTGTGCAGTCTGCTCAGGTGTACCCCAGGTTTCTCAGACAAAGCTCAGGAGCCTGGCTTCCCTGCCCATCCCTTTCTACTGGTCTTGCCACCTGCCCACTTTTATCCTGGTGCCCACCCCATGCTTGACTTAAGCAGACACGGTCTTTTCACATGCCCCAGCCTTCCTCCTCATCCTGGGCTCTGTCCCACAGTCCCCTAGGAGAAGCCTACACTGATAGAGCCCTTGTTCCCAAGTTTTATGTGGGTCCTGGGAGAGGGCCCTGTCTCCGGAAGGGCTCCCTCCATGCAGGCTTTGTGATCCAAACAGATTCCGTGGGGCTGGCAGCACTGAGCCCACACCTCCAGCTTCCCTGGGACTTGGGCCGGCCCTCGCGCAACAGCAACCACAGCACAGACGAAGAAGATCCCCGCCCAGCCACAGGCCTGTGGCACTCAGTCCAGGTCCAAGGCAGGCCTAACTCGGGTACTGGACCAGGCCGGGGTGGTCGCTGCGACATGTGTGGCAAGGTGTTCAGTCAACGCAGCAACTTGCTGCGGCACCAGAAGATCCACACAGGCGAGCGCCCTTTTGTGTGCGATGAGTGTAGCCGCAGCTTCAGCCGCAGCTCGCACCTGCTGCGCCACCAGCTCACCCACTCAAAGGAGAGGCCCTTCGTGTGCTGCGACTGCGGCCAGAGCTTTGCACGCCGCACACAGCTGGAGGAGCACCGGAGCGTGCACACCGGCGAGCAGCCCTTCCGCTGTACCGACTGTGGCCAGCGCTTCCGCCAGCAAGCCAACCTTCTGCAGCACCAACGCATGCACAGTGACCCCCCAGGCGCGTGCCCCATGCCTCCTGCCGCTGCTGGCGCACCGGAGCCCCCAGGCCCCTTCCCGTGCAGCGAATGCGATGAGAGCTTCACACGCCACACTGTGCTACTAGAACATCAAGCCGTGCACACCGGGGATAAGTGCTTTGGCTGTACAGAGTGTGGCGAGCGCTTTGGCCGCCGGGCTGTGCTACTGCAACACCGGCGCGTGCACAGCGGCGAGCGCCCCTTCATCTGCGCCGACTGCGGGCAGAGCTTCCGTCAGCGTTCCAACCTCACACAGCACCAGCGCATCCACACAGGCGAACGGCCTTTTGCCTGTGCTGAATGCGGCAAGGCTTTCCGCCAGCGGCCCACACTCACGCAGCACTTGCGTGTGCATACAGGCAAGCAGCCCTTCGCCTGCCCAGATTGTGGCCAGCGGTTCAGTCAGCGGCTCAAGCTCACACACCACCAGCGAACACACAACAGTGAGAAGCCGCACCACTGTGATGACTGCGGCCTGAGCTTCGCACAGGTGTCGCGGTTCACCGAGCATCAGCGTGTACACACCGGCGAGCGTCCCTTCACCTGCGCTGACTGTGGCCAGCACTTCCGTCAGCGTGCCAACCTGGCACAGCACCGGTGCATCCACACAGGTGAGCGGCCTTATGCCTGCCCTGAGTGCGGCAAGGCCTTCCGCCAGAGGCCCACGCTCACACAGCACATGCGCACACACCGACGAGAGCGGCCCTTCGCCTGCCAGGACTGTGGTCGCCGCTTCCACTACAGTACCAAACTCCTCCAGCACCAGCGTGTGCACAGTGCAGAGTAGCAGCATAGCGCAGACTGGGCCTTGCAGGCGCTCAATAAATGGTGGACAGAGATTGCGGTGTCACCTGTGCAGTGCACGTTCTTTGAGTCTTGCCTTCTATGGGGCAGCCAGTGTCCCAGAGGACAGCCCCCAGAGGAGAAAATTGTTCTCTGTGAGCATCCACCAACGAGGTTTAATGTAGACAACCACAACAGATGTCTCAACAGAGGTGCTAAGTGGATGGCAGGTGGCTGGTGAGGAACTGAAAAGGGTAGTCAAGCTGTCCAGGAGGTGGAATTTAGAGGAGTCCCTGAGGAGAAGGTACTGCCAACAGGATTGATTCCAAAGTCTTAGCCAGCATGGAGACCCTTTGGGCTGTTGGCTGGCCCTAGGCTGCCCCTAGAGGCTGGGCCTAGGCCAAGATTCCTGATGAGGAGGCATTTGTGTGATTCCTTTAAGAATCTAGTGACCTGGATGACAAGGATGTAACAAATGTGCTGCTCCCAGAAGGACTGCATTATGCTGTTGCCCCCTAGCCCCAGTGGCCTCTATCCCTCACAGATTGAGCTGAAGGGGATCTATCTGTAGAGTCCCTGCCCTGCACAGTGAGACCCAGGTAGACAAGTACAGACCCCAGAGACAGGAGCTTAACTAGCAATCCAGCCCTTGTATTCCCTCAACACAAAGGCCACCCCTCCCCACAAGAATTAGAACACTCCAGTCCCCAGAATTCCTGACTTGCAAAGCTCACCAAGTCCACCACTTTGACCAAAGCCAAGGCTGGTAGCTCCTGATACCACCTCTCTACTCCCAATTCAGCTGTTCTATCACCTTCATTGTACTAACACCCTACTCTCACAATACTCACAGCCAAAAGCTTTCTCCCCATCAGTGGCCCTGTGCGGTTTATCAGCTGTGAATCCAGGATCCATCCCCTTTTAGTCACAAGGACCACACCAACTCCCAATTTTCAGGGTGGCCCCTTGCCTGGCCTGTGATGACTTGAACCTGTATATCCATTCCCACCATGACTGTCCTTGGAGTTAGCCCCCAAGAGATGACCTGAATTAGCCCAGTCCCCATCTCAGCCAGTCAACATCATCAGATGCAGCAGAATTAGTAAACTGACAGTTGGCAAGTGAGATCCTGACTGAGGACGTGTTTTCAAGACTCCTAAAAACCTAGGAAGCTATTTTCTGGGTTTAAAGGCTGGAAGATGTTACCTGGAAGTTCAGACACTTGGGAGATTTTCTGTTCCTGTGTGTTTACAACCAGCAGTACTGAGGATGGAGTACCCTGCACGTGGGTCCCCAGTAGTCTGGGGAGCACAGGCTGCAGGCCTATGACCAGTTCCTCCACCTTCTGATGATTGTTTTCATCACCCACAGCTTCCTCCTCATCCTGGGAAGTCTCCATCCCTGGGCATTCAGCAAGTGCCATAGACAGTGAAATGACAGTTTATGTGGATGCAGACAGATATGGAGCCAGTATCACAGACTCAGATCTGGCATCCCCAGGACACTGTCCCATTGCCTCAGATATCCTAGCCATGTTCCTCTTCCCTCTGAACAGACTCTTGACACAATCTGCTTCCTCCTCTTGGTGGGTACCAGTAACAGGGGTCAGAGGGTCCTCCTCATGCTTGAGCCCCAAACCTGAGTCAAGGGCCTATGCTGGGTGGGTGTCAGCTTGACTTGTCTATGTAGTATCAGGATCAAGAACATGAGACCTGTGTGTCCAAGCTGCTTCCAGAGGTAGCTGAACTTTCCTATCACTTTAAGTTATCTCCCTGACCAGGTCCTGGCCTCAGGGGAAGCATACAAGCCAGCCTGAACCAGAAGCCACTCTTATGTGACACAGTGAATGGTCTCTGGACTCTCTACTACCTATACTCATAGCACCATTCCCTCCAATCACCAAAGATGCTGGGCCATAATCTACAGAATCCAGATTCAAAGAGGGGTGATGATGGGCTGCCCAGCAGCCAAGTGACAGAAATGATAGCCTGAGCAGAACAGCCATTCATCCCTGCAGTCACAGCTGTAAGAGCAATCTAGAGGCTGGTGTATGGTAGCACACACATATAATTCCAGCTACTCAGGATGCAGAGGCAGTAGGCTTTGAAGCTAGCCTAAAACACTTAGCAAGACTCTTGAACTTTAAAAAATAACACAGCCATGGTGGTACTGCTTGTACTCCCAGCACTCTGGGAAACTACAGGAGGTGGACCTGAAGTTCAAGTCCACCTGCACAATTCAGCAAGAACTTATCTCAAATGGCCAGGTGTGGTGGTATATCCGTATAACCCACCACTGAGGAGGCTGAGGTAGGAGGAATGCCTCAAATTTGAGGCCAGCCTGGACTACATAGCAAGATCCTGCCTAAAAAAGTTAAACTTAAAAAAAAAACATGTTTTAATAAAAGAACTGGGGATATTTCAATTCCCAATACTACAATAAATTAAAAGTTAAACAATAAAAAGGTCTGGGGGTATAGCAAAGTAATAGAATACTCCTTGATTCAATCCCCATACTCTTCTCCCCTCAAAAAAAAAAAAAAAAGCTAGGAGAAAGCCCACAGGCCCTAGTCAGTAGAACAGCTATAACAATTGCCTGGCCAGGACCAGAGATATAGCTCAGTGGCACAGTATCTGCTTAGCAAGCTCAAGGTTCTGAATTTGATTCCTGGTACCAAAAAAGCCGGGCTGGGGATTTAGCTCAGTGGCATAAGCACCTGCCTGGCAAGTGCAAGGTCAGTGATCCTGTCTCAAAAAGACAAAAAAAAAAAGTGCCTGACCACTACTTGCTGCCCTACTCTTGGCCCTTAAACCCAGCAGTGCTCTTCACAATGCTGTTTATGTAGTTATTCTCACCTAAACCTAATCCCTGATTCTATCTACTTCTCTCCTCAGCACCCTGGTTCCAACCACCTATGTTCATAGCACCTCCACTCAGACTCCCTTGCTTTCTCCTGCCCCTCACATCGAAAACTACAGGCTTCCCTGTATTAACTCCTATGTATGTGCATAGTTGCACACATAGCTCAGTTCCTGGCTCCCATATGGCCATCCCTTTCTTCCTGGTCTGAACCTTATGACCCCATTTTTCCTGATGGATAGTGAAATCTGATGGAGACCACAGAGGCCTAGCTCTGGGTAAAAAGCATCCCTTACTTGGGGACCAATAATCCACTACTAGATGGGCCCTAGTAGGTAGGCCTCAACAATGAACTGGAGGATGGCACACACAGACCAGGCTGGCCAACGGGAACCACTGAACATTGGGCACTGAAACCACCATCAGGTCAATGGTCCTGTGAAAATACTTGTTGGAAAATAATCAGCACAAACCAAGTGTAGTGGCATACCTGTAATCCCAGCACTTAGGAGCTGAGGCAGGAGAACTGCTGTGAGTTATGAGGCCAGCCTGGGATACAAAGTGAGTGCAAGGCCAGACTGACCCACATGGCAAGTAGGCCAGACTGACCCTCAAAAACAAACAAAACAGCCCTTCACACAGACAGCTGAGTAAGGGATCGATGGTGGAAGTCATGTAGCACCAAATCTAAGCTGTCTGCATACCCATCCTTGCCCAGCCCCTCCAGAGCGCAGTTCTCCTGGGCTGAAGAAAGGAGGCTACGATGATATGCAGCGGGGGCAAGCAGCGGACAGATAGGGACTCTGTGCTTGTTGGAGGGGGACCGCCCATCCAGAATGCTGATTTCCTTGGTGACGGTGTTGAGTATGCAGAAAAGCCCAGCTAGAGATTCTAAGCCCAGACACGACAAAGACCCAAAAGAACACAAGCACTCTGCCCAGAGCTCCCTTTTTTTGCGGAGCAGATTGGCGCGGACCTACAAGGAGCAGAGCTTCTTCTGGCGTCTGGGCCCGAACTCTGGGCACTCCATCCCTCGAGTCCACCCTGGGCAGTAAATTTCACCGTGCTCACCACCTCTGGTACGAGTCTGCTTGTTTTAAGAAATGAAGTCTCGCTACGTGTCCCAGAACTCCTGGTCTCAGTAATCCTCCTTCCTTAGCCCATCAAACAATGTTTTGTTTACCTCGATTGGAATCTCCACGAAAAGGAGTCTTGAGTTTGCGAGGGGACACTAGAGATGCTCTACCCTGTACCCTCTGGCCAATGTCCCCGGCCTCCCCCGGACTTTTCTTTATGACTCTTGTGTGAAACGACCTTATGTGACCCAACCGCGCAGAGACGAAGCGCAACAAGAGATGGGCTGACCGAGACCTAGCGCCAACCATCTGCTCCACTCAAAGATGGCAGCACGTACCGCTTCCTGCCCGGCGGGCGAGCACCCCAGGAAGTGACTGCGGGACAGCCGAAACGTCATCTAGGCAAACGGAAACACTCGAACCCTGACGAAGAAGCCGGAATCCCAAACCCGTAGCTGAACTGCTAGGGGCTGCGCAGGCGCACAGGACAGGCCGGGCAGGAAGACCCGAAGCGGGCAGGCGACGGAAAAATCCGAGGTGCATAGTCGCCCGAGGCCGTTGCCGACCTCCGCGTCGAAGCGCGGAAGCCCATCCTTCTTCTGTACGCTGCTGCCACTGCGGCTGCCGCCTCTCCTTCTTCCACCCTGAACCGCAGCCTCCTCTCTGAGGGAGCAGTAAAACGGGGAAACTCAGCAAACTCCGCGCCTAAAGCTTCCGCTGGGCCTCACAAGACCTGAGCGGGAAAGGGAAGGAGAGACGGGGAAGTGGGGTGGGGCCAGGCGGGTCCGACAATAGCCGAGTGCTGCCGAGGAAGCCCGAGGCGCCAGGCCAGGCCAGAGCCGGACTACGGGAGCCGAGGCGGGCCGCGCGAGGAAGCGCGGCAGGCCTGGCTGGCGGCGGCAGCGGCGAAGAAGGCCGCGGTAGCGGGTCCTAGGAGCGGAAGCGACGCGGGAGGCGGCGGGGGGCCGGTAGCCAGGGTCCCGAGCCCCGCGGCGGCGGCGACAGCAGCGGCGGCGGCGGCAGGATGATCAAGCTGTTCTCGCTGAAGCAGCAGAAGAAGGAGGAGGAGTCTGCTGGCGGCACCAAGGGCAGCAGCAAGAAGGCGTCGGCAGCGCAGCTGCGGATCCAGAAGGGTAGGGCGTCGGGGTGGGACTGGGTCGAGGTGGGGGGCCTGGGCCGAGA
Source organism: Cavia porcellus (assembly GCF_034190915.1). Lineage (NCBI taxonomy): Eukaryota > Metazoa > Chordata > Mammalia > Rodentia > Caviidae > Cavia > Cavia porcellus. The sequence continues at coordinate 13,158,013 of NW_026947490.1, forward strand.
ACCGCGGCGTGGGAGGAGGGCACACGGTGGTCGCCAGGGCCGGGGGAGGGGAGGACTGTTGGGGAGGTCGGGCGTCCGGCATTGGGTAACCGGAATCTGAGTATTGGGGGTGCTGAAAGACAGAAGTTCAGACTCGAACTTGGGTTTGGGGCGAGACCCAGAAGAGAAAGGGTAGCAGGGGCCAGGAATTGGGGACACAAGTGAAGGATGATTTAGCGTATAATTTGTGGTTGGACAGGGTTTGGGGTGACAGGTGGAGGAGAGAGGGATGTGGAGTTGGGGGAGTTAACTACTAAAGGTAGGAGAGAGAGAGTATAGGCCATCATGCTGCAGACCTCGGAATCAGAGTGGAGTTGGGGGCGAGGATTTGAGAGTGTAAGATTACATAGAAACCTGAGTTTGGGATGCACCCAAAGAAGTGAAACTGGAATACTCTGAGGGGAGTGATGGGACTGGGGATGGGGGGATTCAGCGTCCTTGGGTTTAGGTGGACAGTTACACAACAGAGTTGAGGTCGTGGTTGGGAAGTTTAAGGTCTATAGTGCTCAGAAGCTGTTGGAGGCCAGAACTTTGAGGTGCAGGCCACATGTGAGTTGGGGGCATTTGGGAGCCAGTTTGGGGCCACTGACAGCTGTGGGTTTCAGGGATTAGGATTCATCTTGTCCCAGAAGGTGGAACATTGGAAGACACAGATTTGGCATGTGTATCCAGAAGAGCCCACCTGGAGACACAGGAGGCCATAGGCACTCTGCTGACACCTGCCAAGAGCTCCCTTTCTCTCACTTGGCCCATCTTTGTTACTCTCCCTTTCTGTCCCCCTACTTCTGCTTCCCCAACACAGATATAAACGAACTAAACCTGCCCAAAACGTGTGACATCAGCTTCTCAGACCCAGACGACCTCCTCAACTTCAAGCTGGTTATCTGTCCTGATGAGGTAAAAGCATATATGACTGGATTCCCAGGAATAGATGAGGATGGTTCTACTGGGAGGAGGGAAACGTGCAGGCCCTGTAAAATAATGAATGGCTTTTAATTCCACTTTCTCTTTTTTCTATCCAGGGCTTCTATAAGAGTGGAAAGTTTGTGTTCAGTTTTAAGGTGAGTCCCAAATGGGCAGAGGTGGTTCTGTTGACTAAAGAGGCAGCAGCTAAGACTATGCCAAGCACTTCCCCACCTCTGTTCTCTTTCCTTGGAGTCAGGTGGGCCAAGGTTACCCACATGACCCCCCCAAGGTGAAGTGTGAGACTATGGTTTATCACCCCAACATTGACCTCGAGGGCAACGTCTGCCTCAACATCCTCAGGTGAGAGCACTGGCCCTCTAGTGCCCTTCCCAGGTCTACTTGTTAGCCACCCCCCCCCCATCATTTTGTGGGCACCATATCACTGTCCCTTCCCTCCCACTGTGGCAAAGTCATCCTTCTAACTGGCTTTCCCCATGGCCTGTCCTGCACCAAGCCTTCCCCTGGCTTTTCATACTTGCATTCTGCATTCTGTGAACCTGACTTGTCCAGTACCAACCAGCAGGGCCTGTGACAATCTCATTCCTACTCAGTATACCTCACCCTGGTGCTCTTTGTCCACAGAGAGGACTGGAAGCCAGTCCTTACGATAAACTCCATAATTTATGGCCTGCAGTATCTCTTCTTGGTGAGTAGATGTGGTCATTTGGGGCCAGGGAATGTTGGCCTTCTGCCCTTGGGCCAACTAACCCTACTTATACTGGTTACAGGAGCCTAACCCCGAGGACCCACTGAACAAGGAGGCCGCTGAAGTCCTGCAGAACAACCGGCGGCTATTTGAGCAGAACGTGCAGCGCTCCATGCGAGGTGGCTACATTGGCTCCATCTATTTTGAGCGCTGCCTGAAATAGGGTCTGCACATACCCACCCTGCCAGGGTCACCAGCCCAGGCATCCCCTGCAAATATTTATTGGGGGACACGGGAGGTGGGTGGGATATGGCCTTGGAGGAATCTCTGCCTTGGCCTTGCCTCCCCTCCTTGCCACCAGCCCCTAGGTATTTTTTTTTAACCACCACTTGATTCTGGTCGGCACTTCCACCCCCGACCTTTTCAGCGATGGGAAATGAATTGGTTTGTCTAGCCCCACGATGGGTGCTTTCCAGCCCCCGACTCTGGGCTGTGGGGTGTGAAGGCCAGGGGCCTGGATAGCTAGCTGGGCCCAGGCAACCCCCCTTTCCACCGCCGGAGATCATAGCAGGCTATTAAAGGGGAATGTTACTGCATGGCCTCTGCCTCGTCCTTCCGTGGGGCGGGAGGGCCAGGTAAGGTGTGCGTGTGCTCGGGAGTGTTATCTGGGGCCGCTGATCTGGGCAGGATGGGGGACTTCATCAACCTCTGACTGCAGAGGGTAAAAAGCACCCTCCCGGCTAGCACTGCTCTTTCTGCCATGTGCAGGCCCGTGGGAGAGGCTCCTGCCTAACGCTCTCCAAGTCCTCGAGCAGAAGTCAAGATTCTGCGGATGAAGTGTCCTAACACGGTGGGAGGCGGGACCTTCAGGGCGGGCACACGGGCACTACAGTCATACAGCCGCGACCATGGCCCGCGGGGGCGGGGCTCGCTAGCGCGATCTTGTGGGGACTGCGCATGCGCCTTTGTGCTGGTCGTCCCTGCGCATGCGCGCGCTCACGCTACTTCCCAGCATTCCGCGTATGGGCGGAGTGTAAAGCGTCAGATCGTTTGATCCGGAAACGACAGCGGTAGCGGAGCTGACAGGACCGAGGGGCCGCCGTTAGTGGGTACGCCGGGATCCGAGCGAGGGGAGCGTGACCCGGAAACGGAAGCGAGCCTCCGTGCCAGCTCCGGTGAGTGGCCCCTGCTGGGCTGCAGGTCTGGGCGGGCTACAGCGCCCCTGAGCTTAATCTCGGTCCAGGAATCCGGTTTACTGGAGACCTGCCCGACCCTGCCCACTTCTCGGGTTCCCGACACCACCGTACTTCGGCGCACTGAGAGCGCTCACCAAGGTCTTCCGAAGCCAGGGTCCCCCAGTGTGCGTGCCACAGTTCTGTCCAGAGTCCACGCCCACTTTGCCAAAGCTGTCCTGACTGCTGTGCTCAGGGTCCCAAATACAGTAGTGGTCCACTTTGTCCTTTGCTAGCGCCATTCCAAGATGCGAAAGCCAAACCTTTGACTAAAAAGCTGAACTTTAGGCCCCGATATCCGTGTGGGCAAAGGGATGGAGGAAGGCTTAGGCCAACATAGGGGATTATTTTTCAGATCTACTATCCTTCCGTATAGGGGAGGGCTGCTCCCTTCTGCTGTTTCATACCTTCTGTCCCCACGCATCCCCTGCACGAATGTTTTGCCTCTTATTAGTCCTTCTGGGCTCCACCCCCTACAGCTCAGCCTTACTCTCCCAGACCTGCCATTGTACTCTTAACCATGGACCTGTTGTTTGGACGCCGGAAGACGCCAGAGGAGCTGCTGCGCCAGAACCAGAGGGCTCTAAATCGTGCCATGCGAGAGCTAGATCGGGAGCGACAGAAACTGGAGACCCAGGAGAAGAAAATCATTGCAGACATCAAAAAGATGGCCAAACAGGGGCAGATGGTAAGTGCCCATGGTCAGGGGCTGGGACAAAGGGCATGAGACAGAACACCAAGTTCTTTGACAAATGCTGAGTGAAAGTGGAGCAGTGCTTTCTCCATAGTTTAGCAGTCTGAAAAGGCCTTCTTCAAAGTTCCATCAGCTAAGACTTGGAATGGTAAAAGATTGAGCTTCTGAAGATTTGGCCCTTGGCTGTATCAGGCAGGCCCAATAAGGAAGTGTTAGCTTTAGCAATCTGAGAGCCAAAAAGTGAGCTGTGAAGTGGACATGCCACACCAAGAATTGTGTAAATAGTGGGCACAGATGGAAAGTGACCAAAATAAGCTTCGAAGTTGCATATAGCCATTCACACCAGTAATATCAGCACTCTGAACGAACAAGGCAAGAGGACTGCAGTTTTTTGCGGGGTTTTTTTGGGAAGGAGAAGATGCTTTTTGAGACAAGGAAGGTCTCACTATGCAGTGCAGGCTGACCATGAGCTCACTATAGCTCAGGCTGGTCTCAAACTCAATATTCCTGCCTCAGCCTCCCAAGTGCTGGGATCACAGACATGTGCCTCCACACCCAGCTCACAGCCTCTTTTTAAAGATAGGATCTTGCTAAATTGCCCACGCTGGCTCATCTGCCTCTTATCTCTCCCAGAGTACTAGAATTACCACATGCATGTGTCACATTTTGCTACAATAGAAAAAAAGTTTAAATGCTTGAAAGGTCCTGAGTTCAGTTCCCAGTACTGAAAAGCATTCTTACAAAGGCTTTAGCCAAAACACCAGTGAAAAGAGCCAGAATGAGAATAGTAATAGAGCCTTTTAAGTTTTGTGGAGTTTTTTTTGGTTTTTTTTTCCCTTTTCCCATCTTGCTGTGTAGCCCAGGTTGGCCAAACTCATAATCCCCAAGTGCTGAGGATCAGACCCAGACATTTACACCATGCTAGGCAAGTACTGTCTCTAAGCTAGTCCCAGCCAAAGCAGGTTCTCTGTCCAGATTGGGACCAGAAACAGGGTGTTTAACTGGGGAGAGGAGGGGGGACTCCTAAGGGGAAAGGGAGGCAGGTGAAATCAGAAGGGAAGAACTTGACTGCTGGGATTAACTTTGAATGAAGCCTGATTCTCAAAATGTGTCACACTGTTATCCACTCTACAGGATGCTGTGCGCATCATGGCAAAAGACCTAGTGCGAACACGACGCTATGTGCGCAAGTTTGTATTGATGCGCGCCAACATCCAGGCTGTGTCCCTAAAGATACAGACACTTAAGTCCAACAACTCAATGGCACAAGCGATGAAGGGGGTCACCAAGGCCATGGGCACCATGAACAGACAGGTATCTCTCCCAATTCCCCTCCCCCACCTCACTGACCCTCAAAGACCAAACTCTCACCCTCTCCCCCTACTTCAGCTGAAATTGCCCCAGATCCAGAAGATCATGATGGAGTTTGAGCGGCAGGCAGAGATCATGGACATGAAGGAGGAGATGATGAATGATGCCATCGATGATGCCATGGGAGATGAGGAAGATGAAGAAGAGAGGTATGAAGAAACTGGGTGGGAAGGTGGGGATGCTTGTCTTCACCCACACATAGCCCTCATCAGGTTCTTTCTCTTCCTTAGTGATGCTGTAGTATCCCAGGTCCTGGATGAGCTGGGACTGAGCCTGACTGACGAGCTGTCAAGTGAGTGTCACAGAGACCCATTTCATTTCCAACCTGAGTCACACACACAGACAGCCCCTGATATGCTCCAACATCCACTCTCCTCACAGATCTCCCCTCCACTGGAGGCTCACTCAGTGTGGCTGCTGGTGGGAAGAAAGCAGAGGCTACAGCCTCAGCACTGGCTGATGCGGATGCAGACCTAGAAGAAAGACTTAAGAACCTTCGGAGAGACTGACCACCTACCCTGCCACTAGAGAAGAGGCAGAATGGACACCCAGCATCTTTATCACACCCATCTGTAATAAATGAAATTGAATGCTAACCCTCAAGCTGGTGTGACTGGCATTCATGGGGCCAGGTTATGTCCCTGGTTAGGGCATTGGGACAGGGGTAGAAAAGCCCTTCTAAGTACCCAAGTTTCCAAAGTGGTGGACCCCTCGCAACACATGAGTAGCATTGTCAAGTTTGGCCCTGCATATACCATTTCAACAGTGAGCAAAGTCTCAGTGATGTAATGGCTTAATGAAAATTTCAAACCAGATATGGTTCCAGATGCCTGTTTATCCCAACACTTGGAGAGGCTAGAGGAAGGGGGCTCATGAATTGAAGCTCCACTTCTTTGCAAGACTTCTCAAAAATAAAGGGCTGGGGAGTTAGCTCAGGGCTAGTGTCCTCTGTTCTATTCACATTACCATGAAAAAAAGTAAAAAGCTGTCTAGATCAACAGGAGTCAATAACCCCACTTGGATATACCACTACAGCTCAGCTAGACAGCAGACTGGAAGCATAGGCATAAACAGTTACCAAAAAGCCTAAGCAAGAAAGGACAAGGAGAAATGCCTAGAACTGCACACCTGTCTGATAAGAGCTCCAAGAGGAAAACCCAAATGCTGAAGAATGTGGCTGCCGTAAGATGTGACGAACTGAAAGTACCTTTCAGGCCTGCAGCCCAGGCCTACCCACCAAGGTCCTCTCGACAGCTTCTGGTTTGCATATCCCTTAAGAGGTTACCTGCACCCCCACACACCCCGAATGCAAGAAAGACCCAAGAGTTTCTCCCCCCATCCTGTTGGCACCCATACAGGTTCAACGAGGCACAAAAAAGATTCTTGGTGATTACCAATGCTTTATGGTGCGGAGCAAACGTTCAGAGACCAGGACCACAGCCCCTAAGCAGCCACGGCCTGTCTGAACTGGTGAAGTTTTTATTAAACCCACAGAAGTAAACCATTTTGTGAGGGACTGGGGGATGGGACCATCAGGAAGTGGGAGTCAGGCCACAAGGGGGTAGGATGGGAGTGACAGGACACCGAACAGGGCTGAGCTGCCCATAGGGGGCCCAGCTTCAGGGACCATCACCAAGACCACCAGCCAACTCCTGGGAACTTAGACCAGCACTGGGCAAGCTCAAAGGCGGGGGTTCCACCAGCACAGCAGAGAACTTGGTGTCACCGAAGGCCTCATTCATGCGCGTCTCGAAGAAACGCTGCAGGCCGATGATGGACTGCACATCTGCCTTGTCCTAGGCCAAGCAAGGGTATAATGGATGGGTGGGTCCTAACTTCTATTTCCCCCAAACACATACTTGCCCTGTCCTATATAGGTCATGGCCTCCCACATTTCATGCTCACCTCCGTTAGCTTGTTAAACTGCTTAAACATGCGACCCACATCCTGGGCAAACTCCTGGGGGGAGCTATAAGGGGGTGACAGCTTTTCCTGCAAGCGAGCACGGATCAGGGTCAGGTCCAGGGTGCCACCAGGCTGCTCCTGCAGGCAAAAATGACAGATGCTTTGAAGGTGAGACCCAACGTCCCACACTTTCTTTTCCTGTTCGCTGTTCCAAGATGCACTCACCATGGAAAAAGCAGAGTCCGTAGCCAACTGGTGCAGGGGACGGCAGGGCTCATGGCAAAAGAGAGCCAGGAGGACGCGTTCACATTTCTAAATGGGACAGGACAGGTCAGGGCTGCAGAATGCATGAGTGTAAAACCACTGGAACACCCATATTTGAATAGCTGGTCCCTTACCCGCTGGTTGGCTGTTGAGAGCTTGGCTACCACACCAGCACTATCTGCACCATCCATGCTTAGGCTGCCATCCTCCTCTTTCAGGTCAGGGAGTACATGACAGAGTGAGCAGCTCCACTCCTCCCTAGGTGAAAAATGAGGAATCACAGGACCCTGTCCAGCCCCCCACTCCATACTGACACCACACCCAGCCTCACACGCACCCTGGTACATCCTGCAGAGCAGGCAAGTGGCAGTCCAGGTGGAAGCAAAACTCGCACTGGTTGCACATGACCAGGTCACCTGGCTTCTGACAGACACGGCAAATGGTGGCACTGTCATCTAGGTTTCCTGGACCACCAGCTGGGGCCGAGGTAGCCTCAGGAGCTACCACCTCCAGGCCTGAGCTAGTACTTCCACTAGGTGAAGCTAGGCGGGGGCCATCAGAGCCAGGGCCCTCAGCTAGAGCCATCAGCACAGGCTTGGTCTCAGGAACTTCAGTAGCAGGAGGAGGGGCTCCAATGGCAGCCTCTGTCTCTTCCTCCTAAATAAAAGATGATAAAGGATATTGAAGAGGATCTACATGTAAGTGACAAGACGGCACCCTTCCATCATGGTCTTCTGGAACAGGCTAACCTTGACAATGGCCATGCCAGGGAGGGGTGGAGCGCCAGGTACTCCAGGGGGTGCAGTTCCAGGCTGACCGGCAGCTGCAGCAGCACCACCACGCTCAATAACAATAAGGTTATAGTCCTCAGTAGTGCTGCCCGGAAAGACCTTGAAGACGGGCGGCTGGCTGTCAGCTGTAAGGTCCAGGTCCAGACGTTCTAGGCTCACACGTGGCACCTTGCGCATGAGGCCACTCACCTCACCCTCGCCAGAGCGCGACCTATAGGTACACTTGGTATGAACATAGCCAACCTACACCTGACCTACCCACCACCCAAGGGACCACCATACACATACCGCTTCATGCCAGACACATGGGGCTCTGCACTGGAGTAGGGGTTATCTGCTCAAAAGACAAAGAAGGGAACGGCAGGCTGAAGGTAGACGCATGCAGGCACTCACTGGGGTACTGCCCTACCTTAGGCCAGTAATGGCAAACCTTTTAGACTTTTCACAAAACAAGTTGTTTGCTGCAGCACTCATGCCACAGATTTGCCCCCGTTACCCTAGGTAGACCTGCTTACCTGACCCAAAGCCATAGGCTTCCTGTACCTCCATGGGCTACAACAGAACACAGTAGTGGACCTCAGGAAAACAAAAACTCAATGGACTCAATGTTCTACCCATCCCTGGTCTACCCATCTCTGCTCACCTGGCTACTGCTAGAACCCTGCTTGCTCAGGGGTCCTGGGGCTCTTGGGGGAGCCATAGGTGCAGGGCCTGTGGAGTTGGTACCAGGACGCTCAGCCACAATCTTGCCTGAAGAAGACAGAAACCTAAGTAGGTGCAGCAATTGGACTGCTAAGAAGGCAGAGCAGGACTGAGGATGTTACTCAGTGGTAGAGTGCCTGCCTAGCATGCCCAAGGTCTCGAGTTCAATCCAAAGTACCAAAAAAAAAAGTGAAGGCCAAAGACTGGAACCCAGCTAGGCATGAAGTAAACCTGTAATCTCCCAGCACTAGGAAGCTGAGGCAAAAGGATCACAATTGTCTTTTTTTTTTTTAATGGTACCAGGGATCAAACTCATGACCTTGCACTTGCCAGGCAGGCTCTTATGCCACTGAGGTAAATCCCCAGCCCAGGATCACAATTTTCAATCCAACCCAGCCTGAGCAATTTACTGAGACCCCAATTCAGTAATTAAAATAATCCCCTACGTGGTAGTACACACATGTAATTTCAGCACGGTGGGGGCTGAGGCAGGAGCTCAAGGCCAGCCTAGGCTACACAGTGAGTTCAAAACCAGCCTGAGCCAGGTGTGGTGGTACAACACCTATAATCCCAGCACTTGGGAGATTGAGGCAGGAGGATCAACTCAAATTTTGAGCCTAGCCTGGCCTACAATGAGTCAAAAACCAAAAAAATAGGTAAAAAGTTTAAAAAAGCGGAATTAAAGGGAGGTCGTGGCAATGATAGGACAAAAAAAAAAAAAAAAGAACCACGTTGTATCAAGTAAAGATATATAAATTAGAATGTACCAATCAATATATAAAAGTAAGCATAGGACTGGAGATTTAGCTCAGCGGCATAGGCATAAGTGCCTGCCTTGCAAGTACGAAGTCATAAGTACGATCCCCAGTACCAAAAAAAAAAAAAAAAAAAAAAAAGCAAGCATAAATCAGGCTTGGTGGCTAACTCCTGTAATTCCAGCTCTTGGGAGGCTGAGGCAAGAGGATTATTACAAGTTCAAGACCAGCCTGGGCTACAAAGTGAGCCCAAATCCAGCCTGAACTGCATAGTGACATCTTATCTCAAAAAGACAAAACAAAGTAAACATAAACTGAGCATAGTGGAACATGCCTGTAATCCCAGAACTAGGGAGGCTGAGGCATGAAGATTGTTGCAAATTTGAGACCAACCTGGGCTACAAAGTGAGTTCAAGGACAGTGGGAACTGTGCAATGCAGCCCTGGGCTCAAAAAGACCAAAAAAAAAAAGGCAAACAAAAATGGGTTGGGGCTGCAGGTCAACACAAAGACCCAGGCTTCAGCTATGAGCTCTGCCAACCCCTGAATCAGCTGCCCACAAACCCTACCTTCACCATGCTGACTACACCCTGGAATAGCAAAGGAAGAAAGTGTGGGCTACTGACTCTCAACCTCAAGATATATCTTTGCCTGCAGGGTCCAGTTTTGCACAAAACAAAGACCAGCACCTACCAAAAGCCTCAGCACTCTTGGTCCAGGCGTTGAGGTCCCACTGGAACTTCATCTCACCATGAGGCTCTACAGGGTCTACAATCATCTTGAGGGCCCTGTGCAGCTGGAAGTAGATCTGGGGAAAGAAGTCAAGTGGGGCATGAGCACTTTGGGACCAAACAGATCCAGTATATTGGGGCCACTCTGGCTACAGCCAGCACTACACACCAGTTTCTTAGAAAGCAGCAGCGCTGTGTTGTTGTCACTCTTAAGAGCCCAAGAAGCAAACCGCAGAATGTGTTCCTGATGCTTCTGGATCTTGGTCAAGGCCCAGTGCTGACGCTCCAGGCGCTCCTGCTGCCCTTCAGTCACTTTCTACAGGTTACGGAAAAAAGTCATTAGGAAAAAAAATAAGACAGCAGGGTTCTTCACCAAGAAGGGAGCCAGCATCTCTCCCACATCCATGTGGCTTACTTGGGCATCATTGACCAGCACACGGCCCCGCTTGTTCAGCTCCTTCATGATCTGCAAGATGGCCATCTTGACATCCACCTGCACACGCTTCTGCACATCAGACACCTGGCGGATCCTAGGGAACAAGACAAGTTAAGTTAGGAAGGAACCATCTTATCCTGAGGCTCCCCGCAGGCCTGACACCCATACTTACGAGCTCCAGACTTCCTTGGTGCTCTTTTGCAGTGTAGCATGTCTGTCCCCAAGGCATTTCACCATTGAGACTAGGACCTTGCGCTGGTTTCTCACTGCATCCTCCAGGAACTGGTACCTAAAAACAAGCAGATGGGCCTGCACGTAAGGCCTGGAAATAGGTAGCATCCAACTACCTACTCACTGAGCCTCGGAACTTACTTATGATCCTTGTGAGCATTGAGCTGGCAGTCTCGACAGGTGAGGGTATCGCAGCTCTCACAGAATAGCACTAGAGGTTCATGTTTGTGCACAGTGCAATAAACAGTGCGCTCACCATCACGGGACTTGGCAGGGCCTGGGGAGCAGGAAACATGAGGCTGAACACTTTCCTTGAGCAGTTCAAACTCAGAAAGTAGACATAGCTCAGGGTTTACATTCTTCTGTCTTAGCACCCTGACCTGTGTAAAGACTTAGGAGGCCTGTGGTAGTGGCAGCTCCTTAGAGAATCTTCTTCCCTAGCCTGCCAAGATAAGTATTTACTTGTTTTAGCTTCTGCAGATGTAACATACAAAATAAAGATGACAATCTCATCAGTAGAGAACTCCCCTTTGCTGTTCCCTATACCAGAAGCCTATCTGTCCAGGTGGACAAATTCAGAATTTTTGCCAAAAAAATAACCTCCAACAGGCTCTTTTCCTCTTTTCAGATAATCTTTCCCTTTCTCTGACAGTAAGAATGATAAAGTTTCTTATTAACTCAAGGACTCACACAAGACTTTGCAAAGTCTTAACCTAAGAAAGATAAGATTTTAGACAGGGACCCTCAGAAGAGTGTAAAGGTTCCCTTTTGTGTGTGTGTGTGTGTGTGTCTTTTTTGAGATGAGGTCTTGCCATGCAGTTCAGGCGGGCCTTGAGCTCGCTTTGTAGCCCAGGCTGGTGTCAAACTCTCAACGATCCTCCCACCCTAAGTGCTGGGATTACAGGCGTGAGCCACCACACTCACACAAAATTCCCTTTCTAGGGAAAGATTCTGATATCATTCCACCCAAGGACCAAACACACCAGTAACTCCCATAATCTGTGCTCATCACATGAACCTTGTTAGTCCTCTTCTCCAATGCTAATCAAGCCCAACTGTATCAGTTACACCCAAACTGCATAGAGTACAGATCAACTAGACCTTGGCTTCCCAAATGCCACCCCCTCCAGCACCAAGGAACAAACAACCCTGGTTTGGCATCTCTGGAAGGTACGAACACTGCAGGCTCTTGCCATTTCTTGCTCTTTTAAGCCTCACAGCCACCATTCTCTACTATCATCTTTTCATCAGTACTGCCCTAAGATGGAAGAGATGCACCACAGAATCAAGAATTAGGTTATGGCTAGTTGTACTGGCGCACACCTGTGACCCCTGCACTTGGAAGACTATAGGTGGAGAATTCCAGCAAGTTCAAGGCCAGCCTGGGCTACAAAGTGAGTTCAAGGCCAGCCACAACAGTGAGACTTTGTCTCAAAAAGAACTGTTCATCAAATTCTGACCAAGGTGGGGATTCAGCTCAGTGATATAGGGGCCTGCTTGGCAAGCTTGAGGTCATGAGTTCAATCCCCAGTACAAAAAAAAAAAAAGATTCTGACCAAAACAAGGGCCAGACTTAGCAGCCTCTCAAGCGCCTTTCCCTAACAAAAGCCAAACCAGGAAATCCCTAGAAATATCAAAAACCTTTGAGTAGAATGCTGCCAACAAGGTAGAGACACTTCCTAGTATCACCACTACTAGAACAAGAGGTGTGAATGCTTGAAACTTCACTTTCCCTTGAATAATCCAAATAATCCACGTGCCAGGGAAATCTCAAATCCAGTGTCTCTTCACATCTTACACTTCCTGTATGTGCTATCCAACCCCAGGATCCACTCTCTAGGGATTCTCAGGTAGCAAGTCCTTGAATCCTGTGTACCTGCAGCATACTGAGACTCGCTGGGCCTCCACTGCCCCATAGCCTTTCCTCTCTGACTAAACTCCTAGAGACCCTGCAAGGAGCCTGGATTCTTTGTTTCTAAGTTACCTATCCAGATCTTTCAGATGCTACCCATTAGGTAACAACCCTAAGACCTATTACCAAATGCACATCAGCATCAGATGTGCTAAGAAGACACACAAAAGAGAGCTGCAACAGGTACCCTTTTACTTACCAGTGGAACGCACAGTGTGGTCCTTAGTGTACTTCACACGCTGGTGAGCCTCCACACAGGTCTCACACAGTGGTTCAGAACACTCTACACAATAACTGGTGGCTGGGGCATTATCCTCGCAGCTAGTGCAACACTGTCAAGAAAAAAAGAAAAACAGTAGCGTCAGAGAAAGAAGACAACCCTAAGACCTCCATTTATCTTCCAAGAAATACAAGCTAAGGTGGGTCTTTGACCTCAGCTATAAAGCCCACCCAGATCCTCTAGGACAGAGGCTCATGTCCATCCTCTTGCAAAGAACGCACCTGGTTCGCGTCCTGTGCGTCCGAGGCAGCCTTATTGCCACTGTCGCGCATAAAGTAGTTCTCCACGATGTCTTTGGAGGAACACTGCTGCTTGCAAACCGGACAGTCCACCACTGCGGAGGCAGCCGGCATTAGAGGCCTGCACGCTCCCCCAGCACATACCCACAACCCCACCGCCCTGGGTTATTCCTTCCTATGGCCTCACAATGAGGTGACTACCAGTGGATCCCAGCCCCGGCCCGGCCCAACCCAGGTCGCACACAGCACCGCGCACCTAACGCATCCAGCGCTCCAGCCCACCGAGCTCGGGCTTGCACAGGCGCAGCAGTCCCGAGCGCCAGATCAGAGGCCGGGGGAGGGGCGCGCCCTAACTCACTGGTGTTATCACTCGCCGCCGGACCGTCCCCCGCGTTGTTGGCGGCGGCGGGCGCGGTGGGCCCGAGACAGGAACTGCAGGCCGAGTGCAGACAGGGCAGCAATCGCGGCTCGCGCTCCGGCAGCAGGCGCTCTCGGCACAGGCCACAGTGCTCCAGCAGCTCCAGAGCCTCATCGCCACTCCCTGAGGGCGACGACGCCGAGGCAGACGCCGATGCCGCAGCCGCGGCGGCGCCCGCGGACTTCTCGCCACCAGCAGAGCCCTCAGCAGGCCCCGGGCTGGCCGAAGCCGCTGCCGCGGAAGCCGCCGCCGCCGAGGCCGCCATTCACACGCCGCCGGGGGACGGGGAGGAGGGGCACAGGGCCCGCTGCGCAGGCGCACACACGCTCGCCGCCAACGGCTGGGCCGCTGCCGCTGCCGCTGGCGCTATCGCCGCCGCCGCGAGGCCAAGCACCGCCACGCGTTCGTTCAGCTGCTGCCCGCCGCGCGCCAGACGTTGCCGAGGGTCAGCCGACTCCTGCCCGATCTCCTCTGCACAGTCCCGCCCGTACTGCCGCCCAAATGACCCTCAAATCAAGCGTTAAGAGCAGAACCGCTCGACAGAGCTCCCGCTTGCAGAAAGAGCCACGATCTGGGGGCGGGACAGAAATAACTGGCGCCGCTGTGAGTGCGCACGCGCCTTGGGCGCTACACCGGGAGGCGGAGAAAGACTCATCCATCCCTCCCTCGGAGTTGGCCAAGAGTACGCATGCGTGTAGCACTCCCCTGCAGGCCAATCCTGCGGATCGAGGGGCGGGACGTCTGTAAAATCACCTCCCGTTAGGACTGGCCAGGCGTGTGATCTGTTGCCACAGCGAGACTTCTCTAGCTCCGACCATGAGCACACTAGATGTGGCAACTAGACGCCCATGCGCATGGTACAGTACAAACTTCCACCCTGGTCGCTTCCTGCTCCGCAGGCTTGCGCTGTCTCCGGCCTGGAGTCACTGTCAGCTCGGCAGAGGGGTGGACCCCTAGGCAGTTGGCGGGGCGGGGGCCCTGGGCGATGCGCCTCGGTGGAGAAGTGTGCTGTACCTCTGAAGGGGGGGGGGGTGTTTAACCCGCTTGTTAACTTGAGGAACACCAGACCTTGACAAATCACGCAGATCACCAAGAGCTACAGGCGGCCAGTCTCTAAAATTCCTTCCAGCCTCCAAAAGTCCTTTCTCCATATTTTAAGCCAGCCACTCTTCTACTTTGGTGCTTTTCCGAGAGAGAAGCAGGATGAGCTACACAGGATCATTAGAGAGAAGGATCAGTGAGGAGAAGGGACCTCTAAGAGTAAATTAAAGCAGGACCCCGCAGGCGGAAATCCTCCGAAAGACCCCGCGTAACGGAAGCTGGCCCTTGAGTACCCAGCCATGGGCAGCGCTAGGACCTCGAGTTCAGGATCAGACCCCGGCGCTGCCCCCTCTATCGAACCCCAGATGCCTGGATGTAATCAACATTCCCGGCGGCCGGGGAGCAGTCTGGGATTCTGTCCCCGCCCTGCCATTGTTCAATCGGAGTGGCCCCGGGCTGCCCCTCCCTCTGGCCCAGACTGCAACAGACACACACACACACCCCTTTTCCTGCCTCAAAAGAAGGCTCCAAGACTGGCCGTCCCACCCTCCCCCAGGCTGCAACCCCCACTTTCCAGCTTCAAAGGAAGGCGAGCCCTATTGGTGCCTGGCGGCCACTTTGAAAGAATTAACCTTTACAGACTTTCACCGAGTACTTTTTGAGTAATCCTTACCTACCCTGGCTCCTAGAACAAATCTAAGGTCCCGAGGACAACACATCAAAATAGTGAGACCGGGAGTGTAGCTCAAGTACCGGGCGCTGCGAAACAGTTTTAAAAGTGGTAAAGAACAGCTACCTACTAGCTCCTGCACCAAGAACAGTTTGGGCTGAAACAAATGCAAAGGCCCTGAGGCTGAATTGGAATCTAAAGAGTGAAGAAGACACATAAAAGATAAGTGGTAGTGACTGCAGCTAGGCTGGTCCCCTGGCACTCTGCGGTGGCCTCCCCTGCTACTAGCTTCCTTTTGTCCAGATGGGGTAAGTGCAGGCAACACAGGGAGCCCTGGGACAAGAGAGATCCGTGCAGGTGAAGTTGGGGAGCCTGTTGGGATTGGCACAGAAAGGACTAGTTTGGGACTGAATGTCATTCGAGCCCCCTGAGAAGCTCAAACTGGACAAATATGGTGGGCTAGGAGTACACCTTGGCTACCTCCCAAAGGGCCAAGCCTTGTGCCTCTGCTCCTTGCCAGCCTTTACGGAGGCTGTCTCTTCCTGGCCTTTGAGGCAAGGTTTGTGACAATTCCCCATCGCCCCAGTTGGACACCTATCTACACAGGAACACCTGTATTCCTTCCTCAAACTCTATGGCTCTTTTTCCCACCTTCAAGTTTCACCCCTCCCTAGCCATTTCCTTAAAACATCTTGTGGCTACCCAGCCTAATCTGTCTTCACATGGCCTTTTTTTAAAATGTCTTCTCCTTTTAGTAGGACATTTGTCAAGCTGGATATGGTGGTGGCATATGACAGTGATACCAGCACTCTGGGAGGCTGAGACAAATTTGAGCCCAGCTGGGCCAAGTTAGTACTTAATGAGACCTGTCTCAAAACAAAACAAAAAAAATTTTTTTTAATTAAAGGCTGGGTACTGTTTTGTTCAACCTTGGGTTTCATCCCCATGTCACACATACACAGGAGGAGGCACGAAAAGAGGATGTGTTTACACACACCTATAATCCCAGCTCTAGAGCCTGAGGCAGGAGGATTGTGAATCCGAGTGCAGCCTGAAGTACATAGTGCACTTGAGGCCAGCCTAGGCCAAGTAGTGAAATCTTTTTTTAAAAAACAGAAGAAAGCCAGGCATGATGTTCTACACTGAAGCAGGCACATTGTTGTGAGTTTGAGGCCAGCCTGGGCTGTGTAGTGAGTTTAAGACCAGCCTGAACTACATAGTAAGGCTCTGTCTCAAAGAAAAACAGGGAGGGAGACATAAAATGAATTAGGATGTGTTGTATCATTCACCAACACTCTATGAGGAATGTAATCATTATGTAATACAAACATGTACAATAAAAACTTTTTAGAAAAAAGAGATACATACATGGGAGAACACATGTAAAGACAGAAGCAGAGATTATCTCAGACAAGGGACTCTTGTCTAAAACATATAAAGAATTAAAAAAACTCAGACCCCCAAAATTCAAAGATCCAATCCAAAAATGGGCATCTGAGATGAATACGCACTTCTCAGATGAAGAAATACAAATGGCAAATAAATACATAAAAAAAATGTTCATCATCATTGGTCATTAGAGAAATGCAAATGAAAACCACACTCAGGTACCATCTCACTCCTGAAAGAATGGCCAGGATCAAGAAAACCAACAACAAATGCTGGAGAGGCTGTGGGGAAAAAGGAACTCTCCTACACTGTTGGTGGGAATGTAGACTGGTACAACCTTTGTGGAGGTCAGTCTGGAGATTTCTCAAAAAGCTGGGATTGGAAGTCCCATTTATTCCAGCTATTCCACTCCTAGGCATATTCCCAGAAGAACTGACAGCATCATACCACAGTGATATATGTGCACCTATGTTTATAGCAGCACAATTTGTAATCGCCAGATCTTGGAAACAACCCAAGTGTCCATCAACTGAGGAATGGATAAAAAAGTTGTGGTATTTCTATACAATCGAGTATTATTCAGCTATAAAGAAGGATCACATTGAGATATTTATCAATAAATGGGCGCAGCTTGAGACCATACTCATAAGTGAAATAAATCAATCTCGCATGTGTGAATACCGAAGTTTCCCTAATGTAATGATTCAAATATATAAAAATATGTGGTAATCATGACTCCCCATTATGTGGCCTTGAAGCCTTATAAAGTTTTCACTTATTAATTGGAAAGGCTTTATTCTGGGCTTCTTGATATGGAAATATTTGAAGCTATAGTATATGAAGTTTTATTCAAATATTTCAAGGAAAAAGACCACTATGGTAACTACTATTAAGTCAGGTTATTTGGTGGTGAAGCACTAGGTTGCTGAAACAGTCATGCTTTGACCTATATTGTTATATTGTTATGTCCTCTTTTATCTCAGTCTCTCCCTTATTCATTAAAAAAATTATTTAGTTATTTTTTATGGTTTTTTTAATTAAGGGTAAAAATTTTAAAATTAGCAGGATATATAATAGTAACTTTTTTTGATTTCATATTAACTTGTTTTGAAGTCCTGTAATACTCCCACTATCTTGTTTTGACTGATTAGACTCTGTTCCATTCTGTATGATAGTATCAAGTTTGAGGGTATAGGCAACTACTTTGAAGGCAATAAGATTCACTAAGATGCCCATTTTGGTTTGACTATTGTCTCCTTTGGAAGTCCTGTAATGTTTACAATGCTTAAGTTTTATTGTTCTGTACTGTTTTGTTCAACTTTTAATACCTAATGAGATAATTCTTTTTAAGGAAACGAGACATTATGGTAACCATTGTTGATAACCTTGTACTCTGTTTTACATCATGTGCTATGTCTATCCTTGGTTTTAACTGACAGCTTTGTTTTGCCATATTTGACTTTATTCTCTCCCAAAAAAAAAAAAAATAAGAAGAACTAAGGAGTAATAAAACACAAAATGTGTAAATTTTGTTGTAAAAAAGAGAAGGAAAAAAGTGCTCTAAAAGTTACAACAGCAAGTGTGTTTAGGGGTGTTAAATAGCTGACCATATTAATGTTTTTGGTTGGATCATTGAACACAACTGTTTGCAGTCTCACTGTTTGAATGTCCACTTTGTATGCTTTGATACTGTGACTTGAGCAACTATCTCTAAGATGATAATATGTAATCTATTAACTGGTGATTTTTTACTTTTT
Organism: Cavia porcellus; assembly: GCF_034190915.1. NCBI lineage: Eukaryota > Metazoa > Chordata > Mammalia > Rodentia > Caviidae > Cavia > Cavia porcellus. Next base: position 13,176,481 of record NW_026947490.1, read on the forward strand.
TTTTTTTTTTTTGTAGTTCTTTATTACTTGTACCCTTACACCGCTTTGTTTTGTTTTGTTTTTTTCTCTTTTTCCTTTTAAATAAAATTTTTAAAAAAAGATAGAAGCAGAGATTAGAATTCTGTGTATAAATTGGGAAATGTTAAGGGTTGCTAGAAGTCACAAGAAGCTAGTAGACAGTCAACAGGGCAAATTCTCCCTCAGAATTTCTAGAAGAGATAGGCCTGATGGCACACAACTGTGATTCTATCAGACTGAGGTAGGAACATTAAAAATTCAAGTCCCATAAATAATTTAGTGAATTATGGATACCTTGGATACTATGGATACTATGGATACTCAAAAAAATAAAAAGAGCTAGGGGTGTGGGTCGGTGGTAGAATGTTTGCCCAGCATGTGTGAAGCCCTGAGTTTATTCCTAATACTAAGGTGAAAAGTAGCATTACATAGTCAGTAGCATTACACAGATTCACAGTGTCACACAACTACCACTTCTGTATAGTGTCAAAACATTTTCATGGTCCCAAAGGGACCCCTGAGCCATCAATACTTACTCCCTATTCTTTCTCCCAGTCAGTCCCTGGCAACCACTAATCTGCCTTTGAGCCCTGTGGATTTTGATTTCTGTGCTTTTCCTTTTTATTTGTTTCATTTTGGGTACTAGAGATCACCCCAGGTGTCTCATATGCTAAACAAGCACTCTGGCCAAGACCACTGATAGAACTGTGGGGGACCAGTGACGGCTGAAAAGAAGTATGAAATATAAATGACCTTTATTTTGAGAATGCGGGGAGAGACACCCCCAGTCTCCTGAGGCGCAGCATCTCCACCCTGGGGGTTGGAGATCTCTCCGTGGAACACTTGGAGTGAGGCATGAGCCTCAGTTTGGGGTGGAACCTAAGGGGGCATTAAGGATGCACAGGTAGCCCATTGGTCTTTGTTTGGCACCATAGGTAAATTCATAGGGGAGGGGGAGATAGGAGCTCCTTGGCTTTACTGGCTACAGTGTCCAGCCTGGGCCAAAACCCTTTCAACCACTACACTCCCAACCTGGATCTGTGGACTTTTTTGATTGGTACTGATTTTGTGTTGTTTATGTGTGTGTGTGTTTGAGACAGGACCTCACTGTTATTCAGACTGGCCTTGAGCTCATTTTGTAGCCTAAACTGGTCTAGAATTTGCAGTGATCTTCCTGCCTCAGCTTCCCCGAGGGCCTGGATTACTGGCATGTGCCACTATTAACCTAAATCCACAATGTGCAACACACACACACACACTCTTCTTCTTTTTTTTTTTTTTTTTTTTTTTTTTGTCAAGAATTTTGCTAATGGACCAGGAATATAACTTGGCAGCACAAGTGTCTGCCTGGCAAGCATGAGGTCCTTGAGTTTGATCCCCAATACCAAAAAAAGCCTTGTTAAATTGCCCAGAATGAGATATGACTTTTTCTTTTTCTTTTTACTTTTTTTGTGCTGGGGATTGAACTCATGACCTCACACTTGCCAGGCAGGCACCTAAATCACTGAGCTAAACCCTCAGCTACTTTTTTTCTTTTTGAGACAGAGTCTCTCTATGTATTTTAGGCTTGCTTTGAGTTCTTTTTGTAGTCCAGGCTAGTTTTTAACCTGCAATGATTCTCTTGTCTTAGTCTCACAAATGCTGGGATTACAGGAATGAGTCACCATGCCCAACTGATCACTGATTTTCTTAGCCTTCCAGAGTCCTGGAATTATACACATGTGCCATCACATCTGGCTTAAAGCTCATGGACTTTATAACTTTTTTTTCTGATTCTGGGTATTAAACCAGTGCCCTTCTCCCTGAGCCACATTCACAGCATTTTTTGTTTTGTTTTGTTTTGTTGGTGGTTTTTTTTTTTTTTTTTTTTTTTTTTTTTGTTTGTTTTTACGTTTTGACTTTTTGAGACAGAGTTTCACTATGCAGTTCAGGCTGGCCTTGGGTTTACTTTGTAGCCCAGGCTGGTCTCAAATTTGCCACAATCCACCTGCTTCAGTCTCCCAAGTGCTGGGATTATAGGAATATGCCACCACACCCCGCAGCCCTTTTGTTTTTGCTTTTTGTTTGTTTGTTTTTTGACTTTTTGAGACAGGGTCTCACTATGCAGCTCGTGCTGGCCTTGAGCTCACTTCTAGCTCAGCCTGGTATTGAACTTCGATGATCCTCCTGCCTCAGCCTCCTGAGTGCTGGGATTACAAGAGTGCACCACCACAACAACAGTGCATCACCACACTTGGAAACCTTTTTGTTTTTGAGGAAAGGTCTCCCTAAATCACTATATCACTTAGGTTGGGATCAATTTGGTGTATATGTGTGAGACAGGGTCACTATGTAGTTCAGGTTGCATCAAATAGCAATCTTCTCACCTCAGCCTCCCAAGGGCTGGGATTACAGACAGGTGTGTGCCACCACACTTGGTAGGCTCAGATTTTTATCATCCTCTCAGCCTTCCAAAGGGAGGCTGCTATGCCCAGCATTTCTTAACCTTTTGATAGAGACCCATAATATGCAAATATATGTACAGTAAGTACCGTAGAAAACCAGTTCTGATGGTAAAAACTGAACATGCCTAGTGTCACAAACCCTTCATGCTGCTCGTAGCTATCATGCTGATTTCACAAGTGAATTTTGCTTGTTCATGGAAATACATGGGATTTTCACTTCTTAGTCTGGCTTCTACCCCTCAGCTCATATCCAAAGTGGTATATGGTACTCGTGCATCCTTTGCCCTTGTGTAGGGGCTCATTACATGCAAACTTTATGAGACTTGTTTTTACACTTTTTTAAAAAAACAAGATCTCCCTGTGTTACTCAGGCTGGCCTTGAACTCTTGGGCTTAAATGATTTTCCTGCCACCCAAGTCATTGAAACTATATGTGTACCCAGGCTGTGTTTTTTCTGACTGCATTTAGGTCTCCCCCCCTGCTATGCTGTTACTGCCACGGATTTTATCCTGAGAAGTTCCATGCATGACTTTAGGCTACATGTTCTTCAGCTGCTGTGAGAGTGGCAGAAAGTTTTAGCAGAAAGTGGCCTACCCAATGGCCAGATCAACAGCTCTAGGCTGGGTGGATGAAGGGGCATAGGGTGGGAAGCAGAGCAGGGACACAGGTGCAGTTAAGGTAGAGAAGGCAATAGCACTCCCAGTGTTCTTTGGAAGTGCCATGGTTTCTCCAGCTGTTCCCTGTGGTGTATGTAGCATTACCACAAACTTGGTGGCTTAAAATGAACACTTATTCTCTCACAGTTCTGGAGGTCTGGAGAAGACCCTGCCTCTACCAGCTTCTGCTAGCTCTACATTTCCTGGGTTTCTGGTTGTATCATGCCACCCTTCAAGACCAATGTCTTCAAATCTGTGTTCTGATTTAAACTTGCCTCTTGTGGCAGGGTGTGATGGCACACACTTGTAATCCCAGCACTCAAGAGATTTTTGCAAGAGGATCCCTGTGAGTTCGAGGCCAGCCTGGGTTACATGAGCAAGTTCAAGATCAGTTTGCATTACATAGCAAGATCCAAAAAGAAATTTTTTCTAATTGATTTATTTCAGTGTGTCACTACTCTGAACTAAATTGTACCCATCATATATGACAGTATCTGCAAATGGGACTTCTGGAAGATAATCCCAGTTAAGATCAGTTGAGAGTAGTGACTTTGTAGGAAGAGAGACCTCACAGTTCACACCCCTACTTTGACAAAGAATCCTTAAAGCAAGTAAAACCTTACATATTGCAACCTAGATTTTAGACTTTCTCCTCCAGAACTGTGAAGTATGTTTCTTTGTTTGTTTGTCCTCTCCAATACAAGAATCCATGTTGGAGCAAGGAGAGTTCACATCTGTAATTTCAGCATTCTTTTTCTTTCTTTCTGTTCTGTTTTGGTTTTGTTTTTTGGTTTTTTGTTTGTTTGTTTGTTTGTTTGCTTTTTGGTACCAGGGATTGAACTCATGACCTCGCATTTGCCAGGCAGGCACTTATGCCACTGAGCTAAATCCCCAGCCCCTGTTTTTTGCTTTTTTTGAGATGAGGTCTGACTATGTAGTCCAGGCTTGTCGTGAACTTTCAGGGATCCTTCTGCCTCAACCTTTTGAGTCCTGGGATTATAAATGTGTACTTCCATGTGTAGCCCTCAGCACTCTAGGAGGGTGAATCAGAATATCCGTAACATTCAGCACATCCTGGATAACTTAGCTTCTTATCATGACCCTGTCTCAAAGTTAAGATTAAAAAAAAAAAAAAAAGATGGGTTCTGGAGGTAGAGCACAGCTCAATCTCCAATGTCACCAAAAAAAAAAGAGCAAGAAAATATACGCATCTGTCATCACAGGATGCTGCATTTTTATACACCTCCTCTCAGAAATTAGCACCAGTCTTGCCTTTCCCACTATATTTCTGGGGAACATTTGGCTGGGTTCTTGTTTACAGCAGAACACTCTTTGATAATGTAAAAAGACAGTTTAGTCAGCTAATCAATAGGGAGTTGGCTAAGGAAAGGACCTGAAACCTGGTTGGGTGATCAGCTGTGTTGGTAAGAACCCATTGTGGGTAGCTCAACCAACAAAGGCAACAAGGGAGTGTACTGTCGCCCTGCATTCCAGCCTGACTTACAGCCCTGGCCCCTAAATTCTTGAGTTTCAAGAAACTTAAAATGCAGAATAATCAGGGTTTTCTGTTTTTTTTTTTAATTCCCATTTCCTTTGGTTTGATTTGATTTGGTTTGATTTGGTTTGGTTTGGTGTGATGTGGTTGAGACACACTCTCACCCTGAAGTGCTGGCTGGCTGTGAACTCTGCTATGTGTCCCAGACTCATAGCATTTCTACCACTTCAGGTTCCCCAGTGCAGAGATTACAGGCAGGTGCCATCGTGCTCAGCTCCAGGACATATACCTATTTCTCTTCTTCCTCGTCTTTTCTTTTTGGTACCAGGGATCGAACTCATGACCATGCTCTTACAAGGCAGGTGCTTATGCCACTGAGTTAAATCCCCAGCCTATTCTTTCTTTCTTTTTCCTATTTCTCTTCTTATTTCCAATAAGCACTTTCCTTCCTCCTTTTGCCTGAGATTTTATTCTTCTACTTAGTGATACAAAGGACTCAGTTTGTACAATGATAGTTGTTTCAATAATTAGATACTAAAATATGAAAAACATCATTTCCCAACTGCAATTAAATCCCTGAGCAGGACTGGATTATTTGAATATATTTATACTAAAAGGTTCATAGGGATGTGGTCGATGTAGATGTTAGGGGGCACCTAAGTGGAAGGACACTGTTAGGCTGTCACACCCCATATTAGGGGCACTAATACCTTTTCTGATATTCTGGGTACCCATGAGCACCCTAGGAAATCTGTAGCCAGCAATGTTTGCCTGAAGCCAAGAAACTTTTAGATCTGGTTTCCCACCCTCAGCAGGTACAGAGATGTTGGGAAAAAGAGAGGGGATGTCCCGTAGAGCCAGAGTCCATAAACCCAAGCAGTCCTCACCTAGCCACTATGAATCTCTATAGCCAAATGCTACATCAGTTGCTTCTCAGGCTGTATTGAAAATAAACACAGATTCACAAGGGGAGCCATAAAGTGGGAAGAAATATTCTAAAACTGGATCAGAGTTGGGCATGGTAACATACGTGTATAATCCCAGTACTCCCAAGGCTGAGGCAGGAGGATCACTGCAAATTCAAATTTGAGGTCAGTTTGGGTTACATAGTGAGTCAGCCTAAACTACATAGAGAGACCCTGTCTTGAAATAAATAAATACATAAATAAGTCAGTCAAATTGGATTTCAGTGATTGCATTTAAAACCCAGGGACTTTACACTGTGCTGCCTTTCCATCTCTATTTATTTCTTTATTTATTTGGTATACAGAACGATACCCCCAACCGTTTAAATATTTTTTTCAGTTTTGAGACCGAATCTTGCTACAATTCTAAACTGTAGCAAATTTGCAATCATCCTGTTTAAATCATCCAGAGTGATACAGTTAACTTGCATGTAGTATCATA